>NC_034594.1:17638454-17655749 GCF_900095145.1 Mus pahari | reverse complement strand
GCAAGACAGTTTTAATTACTGTGTATCTAATGTTCGGTGTTTAAAATTGTTTCCTAAGGGGCTGGAGAGATGGCTTAGCGGTTAAGAGCACTGAGTGCTCTTCCAGAGGTCCTGAGTTCAATTCCCAGCAACCACATGGTGGCTCACAACCGTCTGTAAAGGGATCTGATGCCCTCTTCTGGTGTGTCTGAAGACAGCCACAGTGTACTCATAGACATAAAATAAATTAATAAATCTAAAAAAAGAAAATTGTTTCCTAGGACCACAAAGTCTTTTTAATAACAAATATATCCCTTTCCAGGTTCTAAAACTTGATTCTAGGGATTGAAGAGATGGCTCTGCTGTTACAAATGATCCTTACAGATCCTTAGGATGAGAATTTAGATCCTAACATCCTAGCAAGAGGCCAAGGATGTACCCCTAAATTCACACACACACACACATATACACACACACTCACATACACACACAGTGTACGTGTGAAAATAAATCTTTTAAAAACATAGAAATAGGACTAGGGGATGACTCAGTGGTTTAGAGCACTGACTGCTCTTCCGAAGGTTCTGAGTTCAAATCCCAGCAACCACACAGTGGCTCACACAACCACCCATAATGAGATCTGATGCCCTCTTCTGGTTTGTCTGAAGACAGCTACAGTGTACTTGTGTATAATAATAAATAAATCTTTTTTAAAAAAAAAACCAAAAACATAGAAATAAAAAATAAATAAAACTCAATTTCTTCAAAAGTCTTGGTGTTATGACAGGTCAGGAACAAAGTCAGGTGGCCCCAAGCCAGGGATGTTTTGAGAAAAGTTATTGCATGAATAGCAAGCTACGACACATGGAGTACAGTAAACATTCTCACAGCAATCTTAGGACATAGATGTCTCCGTGGTTAAGAGCATGTTCTGCTCTTCCAGAGGACCCAAGTTTGGGTCCCAGCACCCACACTGGATGGCTCACTATGCCTTTAACTTCAGCTCTAGGGGAACCCGACAGCTTCTTCTGGCCTCCAAGAGCAGTGCATTCATATTCATGAACCCATTCTCTGACACGCCTGTATACGTGCCATTAAAAATTTTAATTTAATTTCTAAAAATCAATCCCAAACAACCTCACAAGATAGACATGACTCTTGTCCTCATTTTCCTAATAAGGAGACCAACACAGGGATCTAACAGGCTGGCTCACAATCTTACAGCAGATAGAAGGGCTGACTAAGAATCTGACCCAGCCCCCCCCCCCCCCCACCACCCTGCTGGTTTCAGGAATCCGGTTTTTTTCCCCCCCCCCCCCCCCCCCGCACTCTCCAGCCTGTGCTCTATGGCTGTTATTACAGTAGGAACAAACACCCACAGTACCCAGCTTGTTGCTGAGGAATCCCAGGCCTTGAAACTTGAAAGAGCTTTTTCATAGGTTCTGTGATAATCAGGGAGCAGCAGGAGCCGCGTTCTAAGCCAGTCTTAACCAGTCTGTTACCGTTAGAGCCACATGCACTCTAGTACGCCTCCCTGGTTCTCGGGCAGAAAGCACTAACCTTGAGTCTCATAGCACAGACTCAGCTGCCAAGCTGTTAAAGAATATGATTCCATGTTGACAGTTTTGGGAACCTGTACTGTCCACTGAGGGTCACTTCCAAAGGTCTACAAATCCATACGGTTGGAGACGCTCTGCCCTCGTGAGAACAAGGTTGGTTAAAAGGCTCATCTTGACAAGTATGTGACAAGAAGATTTGAAGAGCATCATGATTTAGAGGAAACATAAGAATCAAGTTCAGTGTGAGCCAGTAGTGATGTGACATGCCTATAATGTCAGCAATCAGGAGACTGAGGCAGGAGGACTGAGAACTGGGGGGGAGGAGGGGCATCTGAGATACACAGTGAGACTGTGTATCAGAAAAACAAAACAAAACTCAAAACAACAACAAAAAAATCCCTAACAAACCTCAGCTGCCCAGCTACTATAGGAACTGACTTCACCCCTCTAGAATAACACACCTGTATGACACATCTGCCAGAGGCTGCTGCCAAGAACAGATGTGCTCCGAGCACATTTTTGTGTGCATGTGTGTGCATGATGTATTGGTATATACATATGCATGTGAGAGTGTGTGTGTATGAGTGTGTGAATGTGTGTGTGCGTGTGTGTGTATGGAGACCAGAGGCCAAAGCTGGTGGCTTCACAAGTCACTCTCAACCTTACTGTTTGAGACGGGGTCTCTCATTAAGCCTGGAGCTCATTGGCTGGCTTAACTGGCTAGCCACTGCACTACAGGAAGCCTCCTGTATCTGCCACACAAGGCTGGCGTTGCAGGTGGTGCCACTTCGCATGGCTCTTCACACAGGTGCTGAGATGTAAACTTGGATGCTTATGTTCCAACAGCAGGTACTCTACTAACTGACTGACCCCTCCCCAACCCCTCCAAGAACTTTTCTAAGCCCCAGTGTCCAATTCTACTGGACTGTGAAGTTTAGAACCCTATCAGAGAGCAAATGAATGTGCCTTAACCTGCTTTCAGAGTTCTGTCTACAGAGACAGTAGCAAGATCTGGCCTCTGTTGTTCCTATAGAAACAAGAGAAGCTAAGAAGAATAACCTGGCTGACCTCTCTCTTCCCACAAGCATACCTCCTCCATTCTTCTTGCCGGGGGAGGTACTTACTTGCTTTAGATTTTTAAAGGGGAGGTTTTTATACAAACTTCCCTAGTAAGGTTTTCTCACAGACCTTATAACCTTAAAGACTGGTTAGAAGACTCATGCCTTTGGCTTTTAAGCCAAAGGAGAACATTCTTTAATTTGCTTAAATTTTCAGTTAGATTTAAATGGACACATGCTTGGATCCTTTACAAAGTGACTGAATTCTCCAGCTTTGTGACAACACAAGTCCCAGCCTCTATGGGGACTTGGGGGACTTTTTTAAAGTTAATTTTTAAGACGTGACTGGCTTTATCAGATCTGAGAGGATGTCTGAGTCATTCGAATTCAGATCTTTGCCTTGGGAGTTTATAGCCTGAGGGTACTTAGAAAGTGAAGTTGCAGCCAGAGAATAAGAGGAAATAAATGGAGAAAATATCTCTCCCAGCAGAGGGAATGAAGCAAGGAAGCCTGGGGATTGGAGACTCCAACACCTGTGTAGAGGCTGTCTCCCTTCACTAAGCCTCTAAAGCTACCAGAGCAACCCTACCTTTTGAAAAGTTTGCATTTGTGTCTGTATGTCTGTCTTTTTTGCCATATGTGTGCAGCTCCCCTCGGAAACTCTGGAGTTGGAATTACAGACAGAGACCTAAAATTGGGTCCTCACTCTCTTTAACCTTGATTGTCTCCCCAGCCACCAAAGCCTACTTTTTGCTTTGAGGCTTCATCCTTGCAGCCTCAGACCCAGGTCTGTCCACTCTAGATTAAGCAGAAGTTTGATGGCTACGGGGACAAACTACATGAATGCCCCGGCCACATTACTGTATAACAGACACTACCTATACTATTGAGATGGATTAAATCAGCCACTCATAGCAGCTGAGAAAATCCTGATTGTTTTCAAACAATGCAAAGATCAGGTCCTAGAAAAGTTATGGTCAGGAGGTAGCTATCCTTTTAAACACAAGACGCATGGGTTTCTGGGTGTGGCTATGCTATCTATGTTTGTGGTTACTCTGAGGCAGAGAGGATACATACTGACAAGGTCTGCTTTACAGTGTGCGATAATGTTACCAGTGGTAGGGTTTTTGTTTTTGTTTTGGTTTTGTTTTGGTCTCGGACCAGGCTTGACCTTGTGACATTCTTAGCTGCAGCCTCCTGAGTGCTGGGATTATAAGCATATATACCACCACCTCTGGTTGTCCTCAGTCCTAAAAACTTGGAGTCCATCGAGCCATTGAGTGCCAGGGACAGGCAAAGCTCCCAGGACAGCAGAAAGATTAAGATGGCTAAGACCTTTAATCTCAACACTTAGGAAACTGAGGCAGGAGGACTGGAAATAAACACACACACACTAAGAACCCTTCTGGGTCAGCTGCTATGCACCTGCCCATAGTAAGAAGCCAAGAACAATCCAGTCACTGTTCATACACGCCCTGGACCAGAGTCTAAGTTAGACTCTATTAATTCAGTTTGGATCCTTGGTAAACATATGATCAACACCTCCAAACTTCATCATTGCTAGTTTCTAAAAAAAAAAAAAAGAAATCTGTGCATAGGGGAGGGAGGAAGGGAGGGAGTGGTATGGAGGGTTAGGAGATGGGGAGGTATGTTGTGGGAGTTCTGAACTCTGATTTTTCTGGGAAGAAAGGAAACTGGGATGACGTTCCCTGATGAATCCTGTTACAACTCTAACAGTCTTACTCTTTCTAGCCTTAAAAGGCAAAGCTAGGCTAAGCCCATCACCTCAGATAAACGCAGGCAGGGTTAAGGGATTGAAATGGTCTGTGGGACACACTGTTGGGAACAGGATCAAGAATTGAAAACTGGGCACGGGGGTGGGGGGGGTGGGACCGTTAGGTCATTGCTGAGAAGAAAAGAAATGGAGAGCTTCCGAGAAGATTATAAGAACGACTACATGAGGTTAAAAGTCCATATTAGAAAGTGAAAGTGATGTGAATGTCCCCCAAAGACAGGAGGCAAGCAGAGGCTTTCTCCAAACTCAAAGTTGCAAACACCTTTCACTCAAGAAAATCGCTTTGAGTTTAGATTGCTAAGTTTTGATGTTGCTTCTCAGAAATGAGTTTCTAATATACTGATCAGTATGCTACATCCTCTGACTACCTTTGGTCTCTGGATAGACAAGCATTAGGGAGCTGAGCTTCTGCAAAGAGTGAGGACAGGGAAAGCCCTGTGGAAGAAGGGCTTGCACACATCTGCGACTTGACTCTGGAATCCAGCTCGCAAGTGGGTGCGGCCTGGCCACTGCCCATACCCAGCAGAAGCGAGGTCCAGCTCGGAAATTGCAAACTTGTTTTTTCCCTCACACAACCGGTTGGAAACCTGGAAGGTCTGGCCTAGAAGGATGGTGTCCCGCACTTAGGTAATCTGTCAGTTGCGAGGCCAGGCGGCTTGCGTGCCTCAGCGACCCTCCCACCCTCCAGGGCCTCACTAACCAGAGCAGGAGGTGGGCGCGGCCAGCATCCCACTGCTGGACAAAGCTGTGACTCCCCCTGATGCTGGCGAAGGGTCCCCGCCTCGGGCACAGAGTTGCGGGAGTCCAGTTTCTGTTGACAACCACACCGCTGCAGTTGCTAAGACACCGCCAATCATGGCGTGGCTCGGGATCCGGCCCCGCCCACCACTGCTCCCCTCAGAGGGAGTAAAGAGATGATGGGGGCAGCGAAGAAACGGGATGTTGGTGTTGCAAAACCAACTGGAACCACCCGAAAAGAGAGGAGCCTAAGGCTCGTCCTCTGTTCCTGACCCTGGGAAAGTTGACAGTGGCAAATATTAGAAATTAGGTTAACAAATATTCAGATGGGCAGAAAAGCAGACGACTGCCCACTGAAGGAAGCTTGTTCTCCCACTTTACTTCCGGGAGATTACCGCAACCCGCACCTTTTGTTTTGATTTCTCCCTCGGTATTATAAAGAGATCTTTTCTTCATTGCGTCTTTGAGGGAAGGAAACCTAGAGTTGGAGCGGTTCCTTACGGGTGCTCAGCTAGAAGGGGTGATCAGATGAGCGTTCAGTTTTGCCAGATTGCAATTTTGGACACAAGAGCTGCCAGGATCAAAAAAGATTGTGAATAAGAACTCCTGGAGCGGGGTGGGGAGGGAAGCTGTGTCCGCAGGGACTGATTTTGACCGATTAGAATCAGTTCTGCAGAGAGGTTGGAATGTTGCAGGTCTGGAGGCTAATTACCTAATCTTGGGCCAGTTCTAACCCCTCTTGGAGAGACATTTCCTTGCCCACTTCTGTGACCAAACTAACCTCTTGTGACTAAAAGATAGAAATCTTTTAGACTCTATTAACATAACAGACAACTAGCCTTCACCATCTTGAGGCTGTAGAAAACCATTCTCCCCTCTCACCGTGCCTGCTTCTCTGGCGTGCCCTCCAAGGTACTTTTTAAGTTTGCCTTGATTTGTGACTTTCTTTGTTCTATGAAAACTTCATGAAACGGCTTCCACATTGGAACATGGACTTTGGGGTAAACTAAATCTGTGTTGTACAGGGCCACAGCTATTCAAAATGGCTCCAGAACAGGCTCACTTATAGCCTCTAAACTGAGAGCTATGGTTTTTGCGGATCTACAGGTAGTACTCCTATAGGGATTCGGCACTGCACTCTACTTAATGCTTATTTAGTCTTGCCTTACAAGCATACAGATGGCTCAAAAGGCAAACCTGCCGTTCTTCAAGCAATCACACTCACACAAAAATGTGCTTATGAAAATCTGTTAGTAAAAGGTTCTATAAGGGCTGGAGAGATGGCTCAGAGGTTGAGAGCACTGATTACTCTTTCAAAGGTCCCGAGTTGGATTCCCAACACCCACATGGTGGCTAACATCTATAATGAGATCTGATGCCCTCTTCTGAAGTGTGGGCAGAACACTGTGTATATAATAAATAAATAAATAAATAAATAAATAAATAAATAAATAAATAAATAAATAAAAGATTCTAGAGCAAGCCACATGAAGCAAACCAACAAGCAGCATCCTTCCATGGCCTCTGCATCAGCTCCTGCCTCTGTATCAGCTCCTGCCTCCAGCTTCCAGACCTGCTTGAGTTCCTGTCCTGACTTCCTCCAGTGATGGAGTATGATCTGGAATTGTAAGCCAAATATAACCCTCCTCCCCCCCAAAAAAGATTCTATAAGCCAAGTTTCGTTTTAAGGTTTGGATATTAAATTATGTTTTATATTTTAAAATTGAAGAGCTGGCCTTGAGTTTGTGTGTGTGTGTGTGTGTGTGTGTGTGTGTGTGTGTGTACATGTGTGTGGTGGGTGGAAGTCAGAGGAAACTTGTGGGAATTGACTCTCTTCTTCTACCACATGGTTTCCAGGGAGTAGGATGGGGGTGTTGAACTCAGGTTGTCAAGTTTGACAGCAAGCACCTTTACCTGTCAAGCCACATCGATGGCTCCATTTCTTTTGTTTTCTCAGTGTTTGAGTCAAAGATCTAATAAGAAATAACTAACATTAGAAACAATTCTCTCTTCAACAGAGAAGTCTACTGTATCCTCAGGGATTAATTTTTTCTTCATTCTTTTGTTGCCTTAGTGATTTAAAAATGTATTGAAGGGTTCGAGCCTTAATCATAAATCATTCTGTAGAGTTGTTCGAATGCATAGCTTTGGCTATACAGATAGCAGCTTCAATTCACACCACCAACGCCAAAATTCCAAAGCCGCACTTACCAAAGCCACAATCATCCTGCTGCCCACGCCCTGCCAAACCAATATTCCTGGACCACGCAGGTAACAAAGGACGGAGAGTCCACTGTACTCTCTCAGCAGTCTCACTAAGCACTCTGACTTTACCTCCACCCACGCTCGCTCTCCTTCCTGGGACACTTGCCACAGTCACTGTGGTCAACCAGGGCCCCTTAGATTAACATGACTATAATACACATTCTAATCAAAACAACAACATTAGAGGGCTAGAGGGGTGGCTCAGCAGTTAAGAGCACTGACTGCTCTTCCAGAGGTTCTGAGTTCAATTCCCAGCAACCACACAGTGGCTCACAACCATCTATAATGGAATCTGATGCCCTCTTCTGGTGTGTCTGAAGACAGCTACAGTGTGCTCATATTTATAAAATAAATAAATAAATCTCTGAAAAAAAAAACTTTAGAAATCACTCAAATTGTAGACAGCCAAAGGTGTAACTGTTCAAGGCTATTTTGAGGTACTTACTGCGTTGAGGGCTGCACTCTGGCTCACTACAGATGGGCCATGTCACTTTTGTTTACTGGGACAGGATATTCCTTCAACGGCATTGCTCTGACCTTTGACAGATTTATTGAACTCACATTTTGACAAATACCTGGTGGCCTGCCTTCTACCGGCCATTGGCCTCTGTCATAATATCCCTATCCTGAAATAATGCAGTGCCTAACCTGTGGAGTGTACCATTCCAAGTCCAGATTACTCTTTCAGATCGTCCTTTTTACCTGCTGCCTCCAATCCCAGTCCTCTAAGAGAGACTTACCCTTAGAGGTCCCCACCTCTAAACAAAGATGCCTTTATCAGGCAGCCCTCTTGATAGAGATTGGCACCGTTTGGGGATAACAACCCCTTGGGCCCTGTAGAGAAGTCTTCTCATGGAAGCCCAGTCTCAGAGCATGACCCGTACTCTTGGCAACTGCCTTCTGACTGTGACAACCCCGGCTTTGTTATTTGACCTTTGAGCTGTTTACTTTTCAGGGTGAATGGCTCACCTTGTTCTTTATAGGAATCTGTCCCTGACATTGGTTGGACTTACAAATATAATTAGAATCCTTGGGAGGGAAGGGAGAAGGATGAATGAGATGATGGGAGGAAACTCAGTTTCCCAAACCTAGCGAAAAAGAGAAAAAAAAAATTAATTAGAAGGGATTCTGAGGATGTGAGAGGAAGAGCAGGAATCAAAATTAGAAGTGCTGCTCTGAAAAGGAAGCAGGCTTTGGAGACACAAAGCAGCCCCACGGAGGAGCATCCCTTGCTGAATCTTTGCTAGAACTCTTGGTGCAGGTGCTCTGATGATCAGAGGTGACCTTGAGAAAGATGGCAGAGGTGCAGGAAGATGGCACCCAGACATTTGCGCGCTTCTCCACTTCAGAGGGGATTCCATTCCCAATAAACCCGCTGTCATTAAGTTGTACATATCATAAGTTGGAAGTAGATCTCATCTACCAAGCTAATGAGAAAACGTAGACTACACAGCTAGGGTGTTAGATTTCTTTTATGGTGGTGGGGCTGGCAGTGAGCTGCTGCTCTCCCTGCCTGTTGCTACACCTGTAGGAAAACCTGGGGAAAGGCCAAGTTCCCAATCCAAAGCGCAGTTCCTATTAAATGCACTTGACTTTTGCTAAGGCAGTTAAAACAATCAAACATCAAGCCATCCTGAGCCCAGGAACACCCGTGCTGTGACCGTGAGTTCAGCGTTCATTGTTTGGGAAGAGAATCTGGCTCTGGCTGGCTCCTCTCACAAGCAGAGCTCACCGGCACACGCCATCCACACTCTTGACAGTTACAATGTTTCCTTCTACTTGAAGGAACTAGCGTTATGAATGGTAACTTATTGAATGGCAAACAGTATCTTAAGTACTTTAAATCTATTGCCTCATTTAATATTGAGAAAATTTCCACAGGCAGGGGCAACATAATCATCCCCATTTTATAGAGGAATAAACTGAGGCATGAGAATAAACACATTCTTCCTTTTTTATTGTTTTTTTTTTTCTTTTGAAGCAGGATCTCAGGTTAGTCTTAGCTACACCATCTACCTCAAAATAACCTCAGATTTAAAATCCTCCTGCCTCAGTCTTAAATGACCTGAAGCAACTGCGTGTTCCTGTTTACCTTTCTTGTCGACGACCCCTTCTAGATGCCCCACAGCTTTAAAGACATCTGTAGTGGCATAGTCACGTCGCATCAGAACAGTGGGCTAAGAACGGAACAACAGTATCTTCTATAAACACAAATGTTCCGTAGCCTTGGAATTTTAAAATTTCAATGTAATAACCCTGCAAAGATCATTACTTCTAATGAGACTTCTTATTGCATGGAAATGACATTTGTGAATAGCTTGAATCTTGCTTGGTTTAGTCATCTACTTCTTGTGGTCCCTAGGAGATGCACACACACACACATTATGGATGACAGCAAGAGACAATACAGCCCATTCTTATATTAGGAACCTCTAACCCTAATGCAAGATGACCTGGCTACCCTATGAGGGCACAGGATGTGAGCAAAAGGCTAGAGCCTCTCTGACTCCTATGTTCAAGCCCCCCTGTATATCCTTTTCTGAGCTCGAACTGTACTTTGTTGCTGATGTGGGAACAGGAGAGATAAACCCTGAATCAGGCTACTCTAGGTTTAATTAGATTATAACTATTCATAGGAAAAGACTGTCTAAGATGAGTAAAAAGAAGCCTTGTTTGCTAATCTGTTCTTCTAGAATGTTCCCCCACCCTCAGCCAGTCATGTGACTTGCTCCCTTAGCACAATCAGGCCTTGAGAGAAGTCACACAGATCCATTCCACCAACGTTCGGTCCACGTGCTCTGCTCAGCTTCCCTGCGTGCTATGTCATCGGTAGCATCTGAACGTTGATGATGTTGCTTATTATCTGTCTTTCTGCTCTAGGACGTGAGCCCCTGAGTAGCAGAGATCTCTGTTTTGCTCACTGTACAATTGCAGAGCCTGGAACAATAGAATGAATAAACATGTAAGGAGCTCAAATCCGGTTGTTCTCTCTGTGTCTGTATCTGTGTCTGTGTCTGTGTCTGTGTCTGTGTCTGTGTCTGTGTCTGTGTCTGTGTCTGTGTCTGTGTCTGTGTCTGTGTGTGTCTCTCTCTGTTTCTATCTCTCATATGTGTGAGATGTGCTTGTCTTTACATTCATGTGGAAGCCATTGACTGACATCTGGACATCTGGTATCTTCCTTAATGGCTTCCCTGTCATAATTAGGGTTACCTAACTATCATGAAACACCATAACCAAAGCAGCTTGAAGAGGAAAAAGTTTATTTGGCTTATGTATCCACATCACTGTTCATCATCAAAGAAAGTCAGGATAGAAACTAAAAGGGACAGGAATCTCGAGGCAGGAACTGATGCAGAGGCCATGGAGGAGGGCTTTCTCTCTTATAGAACCTAGAACCACCATCTCAAGGGTAGCCCCACCAATCACCAGTTAAGAAAATACCCTAGAGGCTTGCCTGCAGCCCAGTCTTACGGAACATTTTCTCGATTGAGGATCCCTACTCTCCAGTGTCTCTAGTGTGTGTCAAATTGGCATAAAACTAGCCAGCAGCTGTCCCACTTTGTCTTTTGAGACAGTCTCTCACTGAACCAGAAACTTACCAGTTCTGACCAGCATGCCCCTGTTATCTTCCTGCCTCTGCCCCCCCCCCCTGCACTTTGATGACTGGCAAAGGCTACCATGCCTGGCTTTTTGTGTAAATGCCAGAAATCTGAACTCAGATCTTCATGCTGTTTTTTGTTTTGTTTTTTCGAGACAGGGTTTCTCTGTATATCCCCGGCTGTCCTGGAACTGGCCTCAAACTCAGAAATCCACCTGCCTCTGCCTCCCAAGTACAGGGATTAAAGGCATGCGTCATCACTGCCTGGCTCCTCATGCTTTCTTGACAAGCACTTTACCAAAGGAGCCATCTCTCTATCCCCAGTTGCTTTCTTCTTAAAGGATGTTTTAGCAAGATGATCACCTCGTGCTCCTTGATAAGCACTTGGAGACAATCTCCATAGAGAGGCCAGCTCTCCTTTCACTGAGTACAGGCAGAGGGCAACTGTGAGGGCGAGAGAGGCAACTGTTATCATTAATCGCTGTAAGACAATCCAAAAACACAGACTACATCAAACACAGTAGTTGTAAGTTCCTTTCATGGTCACAGACAGAAAAATTCCAGGCCTCTAAGTCAGTGGTTCTCAACCTGCGGGTCGCGACCCACTTGCATTATGATTCATAGCAGTAGCAAAATTACAGTTATGAAATAGCAATGGAATAATTTTATGGTTAAGGGTCACCACAACATGAGGAACTATATTATAGGGCTGCAGCATCAGGAAGGCTGAGAGGAATTAGGAAGGTTGAGAACCACTGCTCTAAGTGACCTGAGAACCTTGGCTCCTTTGACTCTGGGCCTCCCCATCTCTCTCAGTGATGCTAACATCCTTGTTTCCATCAAGCAGAAGATGAGCAGAAGCTGGAGAGTGACAGGTGGGAGGGGTTTGTGTCTTAAGCTGGAGAATGACAGATGGAGAGGCTCCTGTCTTAGAAGACACATTTATCACTTTCCCTTATATGCCTGTGGCTGCATTTAGTCTCAGTGCCACTCTCACTGCAAAGAAGGCCAGGGTCTGAGGTCGAGCTGTGGGCCCAGGAAGAAGAAAGAAATGAGTGAATTCACAGAAAATCTCTTCCACACAATTCCTCCCTCGTCCAGCCTTCCCTGGGTACACCCTCAGGATAACTGAGTGGTTTAAATGGATCCACCTCAACACGACCAACTGAGTCCATTACAGCAAGTGCTGGCATTGATCTAGTCACAGGGTTGGATGTTACTGTATCAAATATGGTCACTTTCAAATCCTTTCAGGCTTGCTAGACTCTTGTTACTAATCTAAGTTAGGGAAATGTGGATGTTAAAAGAAACAAAGTCCTTGTCTGTTGTTGAAAGTTATTTAATCTCAATCATGGATTCTCCCCCACCTTTGGCCATTCAATTCCCAGATTTAAAAAAAAAAAGCACAACTTTTATATTTATAATGAGCTTTAATCAGCACTAGAGTGGGGTAGATATCTACCCTCTGTTATTATATCTCCCTCCCAATAACCTCACAATATAACATGCCATGTTCCAACCAGGCTGCTCTTAACTCCAATTGGCCAGCTCTCATGGCCATTATTTCAAGATTCTTACTCCATAGTGTCTTCTCCTCTCTCCATCTTCCTCTCTCTCCTTGTGGTTCTCCCCGAACCCCAAGCCGGAGAATCCCAGACTCTGTCTATTTCAATTCGACCCAGCTATAGGCCGTAGGCATGTCTATTCACCAATCAGGGATAACTTGGAGGGCAAGGTCATTGGGTGTGTCACTTGGATATATGGTGACTCTCCTCCCTGGGGCAACCAGGCTTTGGGAGCCAGTGTTTAGCATTAGAGTATAAGCAAAAGACTAAAGCAAAGCCCTCAAGTGTGAAAGTGTGTATAGATGAGTCACGTCAGATGACTATGAGCTACCATCTCCAAATATTTATTCTGGCTACAACAGAATACCTGAGACTGAGCAATTTACAAAGGGAAGAGGTTTATTTATGTAGGTTGGGAGGCAGGAAGGCTCAAGATCAGGTGTCCTCACATACACCATAAGACCGTGATGAGGTTGACAAGGGACTGTAAGGGAAAAGTGAGAGCTGAGAAGAGATGTATGCACTTCATAACTTTTCTCACGATAATTAATTCATCCCTGTGAGCTTAGAACGCAGGATGAAGGCTGTACAGCATTATGAGGGTTCCATTCCCCCGCGATCCAAGCACTTTCCAACATCGCTACACTGGGGACCTGAGCTCAGCATGAATTTTGTGGGGGAGGCTGCAAATCCTGTTCCAAGTATAGTCACTAGAAAGCATTTACTTCTGTTGTACCAGAAGTACTTGAGACCCCACCAAAAACTGGGTATGGAACAAGGACCATGCAAGTATAAAAGCATCAAGGATTTGGATTTCTTGCACGTATTTAAATGTTGTTACTTCCACCTGATAAAGTGTGAAGCCAGGAATCCATCTTGTCCAAGCATTTTAGTTTGGACTGGCATGTTTGTCCAAGCAAAGAAGAAACTCTGACATTCAATACTTTATTTATTTATTTAATCATTCATTCATTCATTCATTCATGTATTTTTTTGGAGCATTACCATGCTACGTGTATAGAGGTCAAAGGATGACTTCCTCATCCTCTCATTTCTCCCACTACACCAAGAACTACAGACCAGCTGGCCAGGGAACTTCCGCCTTCCACTAGAGTGTTAGGATTGGAAAGTGTTCCACCATATCAGAATCGGGGCTTTTTCTGTGGGCTCAGCAATGGTGTTCAAGTCCTCTGTCAAGTCTTTGTGGTAAGAGATTTCAACCACTGAGCCATCTCCCCAGCCCTGTGAACAATTACCTCCTCCCCCTGACACCAGCAAAAGGTAAGTTCTAGGGAAGGTGAAAACATCGCTCTCATTCAGATACAGAAGGGAAGACACACAAAAGATTTTATTAAATGCATCACGTGAAGGAGTCAGACACCACAAGTGACACAGTCATTGGAACTTGCATGGCTTCATGCATAGCTTCGTGCATGTGACATGGCTGGGACAATCAGGGAAAGTAGAGAAGCCAAACATGGCCAGATCCCCAGACAGAATGCTGCGATTGGGAGGTCTGGGCTCTCTGCTAGAGAAGCCACAGCTTCTGGAAGCTCAGCATGGTTATTATATAGAGTTGGGTAAAGAGGCAAGTTATTATATACAGATAAACAAAGAGACAGGATTATTATACACAGCTGAAAAGGAGCTAGGCCAAACTACTTCCGGGAGGCACTGTCTTTGTAGGGGAGCAGTCTTTTGGTCATGAGTGTCAGGGGTCAGAAAGCTATGACAGACTTTTTCTGCACACACTATTAGAATGTACACTTGGACTGGGCGTGGTGCCTCACACCTTTAATCCCAGCACTTGGGAAGCAGAGGCAGGTGGATTTCTGAGTTGGAGGCCAGCCTGGTCTACAGAGTGAGTTCCAGGACAGCCAGGGCTACACAGAAAAACCCTTTCTCAAAAAAAAAAAAAAAAGATTTTACAGTTGGGCTAGAGGAGGGCTTTGCCCATCCTCCATGGGTCTGAGGTCTTTGGCACATCTGGCTTGTGTTCACTAAGGTCTGCACCCACTCAAGACTTTCTCTGCTCTCTACCCAAACAGAGTTTGTGGATGGACACACACTAGATTTCCATAAAGAAGAAGCCAGATAGTCTGTAACACAAGGCTTCTTAAACACTTTCCGTTCAGGACCCCTTTTCAAGCAACAATTTCCACACAACTCCTGAGGACTATGAGTACATAAAATAGACATACAAATCCAATGTTTATTACCTATAATAAATCATAAATAGCCTTTAAAATCTTTATCACATATACACATATAATTATAGCATTTATTAGAGACCAAGGCAAGCATGCGTACTAATGAGTTTAGTTTTCCTTCCCGAGAATCTTGTCTGAATCTTTAATGCTGAAAGACATCTTTTTTTGTTTGTTTGGCTGGTTGGTTTGGTTTGATTGGTTACTTTTGAAATAGGAGTAGTGGGGAGGTCGCAGATAATCAAGGCTGGCCATGAACTCCTGATCTCCTTGCCTCTAAATCCTGGGTGATAGGATTGCAGGCAAGCACCACCATGCTTGGCTCATAGATCATCTTCCATGACTTTGAGAATGAATTGGTAATTCGTTATATACCCAGCAGCGTTGAGAATGCCACTCCATACCAGTACGTGGCATAAATGAGCAGAAGCATGTTAAAGATCACTTTAGAAGTTTGGTCCTAATCCCAGGCCACACTTCATTTAATGGTTTTAAAATATCAAACTCAAGAGAGAGTCACAAATAGTAATTTTAATATTTTTTTTAATGAAGATTGTTTTCTACTGGAGTTGTGTTGGTCTTCTTTTTTTTTTTTTTTTTTTTAAGATTTATTATTTATATATGTAAGTACACTGTAGCTGTCTTCAGACACTCCAGAAGAGGGCATCAGATCTTGTTACGGATGGTTGTGAGCCACCATGTGGTAGCTGGGATTTGAACTCTGGACCTTCGGAAGAGCAGTCGGGTGCTCTTACCCACTGAGCCATCTCACCAGCCCAGTAATTTTAATATTAATACATCCTAACACAAAGCCATGCTAGGACCTTTGTCACGAAGATCTGAGGCATGGCAGTAGAAAAACATTAGCAAGTCTCTGTCTCCCACAATTCAACATTACTTTCCTGTCGGAGCTGAAAACTTTGTATAAACAGGGAAAAAAATCCCTGAAATTCATAACACACTATAGGCTCAATCTTGTGTGGAAGGTTCACATGGGCAGTGTCAAGTGCATATAAACGTTCAAACCCAAGGCTGCAGCAAAGTCATGTGATGTACGACAGGAAAGTCCCTCCAGAAACACCTCAAATCCATTGCAGAGTTAATTTTTGTGTTAATTTGTGGCTATTTGCTTTTTCAGAAACCTTTTAACATTGCCACGTTTTTAACGGCTGCCCCATTCAGCTATTGGAATCCACATGGTGTCCTGACCCACAGATTCGGAAGCTGTGAGCTAGCAGGTAATTTCCACGTTTCTCAGCTGCCTGCAGTGTACTGGATTTGTATAAATAGTCCCCACAGGTAAGTCTGATAAGGCCACTGGGTGACCACTGGGATGCAGAGCTTTCTACTAAAGTCTTTAATGCAACCTTGTTCCAGAAGGGTGGAAGACAGTTGGGCTGGATGAAGCATGACGTTTTAAATGTTACTTTGTTTCCTACTTTTGAACTAAACTGGTTAACAAGCAACCAAACTTTTGAACAAGAGAAGCTAAGCTAGAATTTGCTTTCTTTCCGCAATCAAACTGGTTTCATTCCCCTGAGCAAGAAGAATAGTTAAAGCAGTTGAGCTGGGTGTGGTGGTGCACTTCTATATGGCTGGCTTTTGGAATGGATAAAAATCTTCTGTGGCTCTTGTTCTTGTAGAGGTCACCATGGCTTCTGTGAGCTCATGTGTACAACAGCCATGTTATGTCCAGACAATAGCATTATACAACCTTTCTCCCATTCTCAGGCTCCTTCAGTATTTCTGCCTTCTCTTCTGTGATGCTCCCTGAGCCCCTGTGGGTGGTGTCAATGTCCTAAGGCCAGGTGGATGCCCCACCACCAGCTAAGAAGCTGTTTGCAGCTGAGAGAAGGGTCACTTTTCTTTGGTAACATGGTCACTAGTAGATTCCCCATGCTCTAGTTGGTCATCTCTTGCTCAGATACAGATGGGCATTTCTAATTGAACTCAGTTTTTAAAAACAAAGTACATAAAAAATTATACAAGGAGGAGATAAAGTTGCAAAGAAGATGTAATGGATGGTCCTGGAGGGAGTTGGAGGTGGGGAAGGATGGATCTAACCAAGATACATTATATACCTGTATAAAAATGTCAAACATGAATAAGAATTAAAATTTAACAAATAAATCAAAATAACGGGGAAGGGTGGGTGTTTCCCAGTTTAAGGAACAACCTATACATGGGCTGCATCTCTGGAAGTCCAGCATTTGAAAGGCAGAAGCAGTGATCCCGGGCTGTGTAACAGTGAGACAAGCTCTCACTAACCTGGAGCTCACTAACCTGGAGCTCATTGAATCTCTGACTGGTCAGTGAGCCCCCAGTATCCTCTTGTCTCGGCCCCTCAATGCTGGGATTAGAGGTGCAAACCATCAAGCCTGACCTTTTACATTGGTATTAGGGATCCAATGTCAGGGGCTGGTGAGATGGCCCAGTGGGTAAGAGCACCCGACTGCTCTTCCGAAGGTCTGGAGTTCAAATCCCAGCAACCACATGGTGGCTCACAACCATCAGTAACAAGATCTGATGCC
>NC_034594.1:17629555-17637899 GCF_900095145.1 Mus pahari | reverse complement strand
AAGAGGGAGTCAGATCTTGTTACGGATGGTTGTGAGCCACCATGTGGTTGCTGGGATTTGAACTCCGGACCTTCGGAAGAGCAGTCGGGTGCTCCTACCCACTGAGCCATCTCACCAGCCCAACCACTAATTATTTAAATAAGTTTTTCACACACACAAAATTGAAGTACAATAACAAGAGAAACAGCCAAGTAAGCATATGTGTGCGACAGCCAAGCCATGTCCAGATGACAACATTTCACAAGCTTTCTTTCCATCCCTTTCCCTGCCCAGTACCATCTGGAATGTTGTCTGATTGAGGCAGGGAGGAGGGGAGGGGTCTTCACTGTGGATTGAAGGCTAGCATCAGTACATCTTCCAGAATATAAAATTTTTCTACCCAAAAACCTTGAGTTCTGAAACCAGAATAGTCTGCAGAGTGGAGTGTGGAGAACTTGTAGCTGGTAGTAGCTGGTCTTAACAAATGCACTCTCTTCTCTTCTTGGGTTTCGGGCTTCTAAGTTGTGGGTTTGTACTTTCCAATATCAAGAAAGCAACAGCAGAGGTGAGAGTCATTGTCACTTTCCTGGTGTTGATAGTGAACCACGGTTATATAACATGTCACCCCTGGGAACAGAGGGGAAAATACAGGAAGCCCACTCTAACCTTTGTAACTTCTGTGAGCCTATAACTATCTAAAACTGAAAACTAAAAGAAGAGCATTGGAGACCATGGTTGTGTTGCACTTCTAGAACTGACCTGAGAGCTTTTTCCCGTTGCATCTTGCTCCCAAAGAGGCAGGACTCTTGTTACTGACATGTCGATCCACTGCAAGATCAGCTGTAGTATGGGGAAAAGGTGAGCCACTTTGAAGTAAGAATATCATTTGTTCTAAGGCAGATAAACTTCTGCTACAATGTCTCAAGCATCCTACACATTTGACAAGTGCTTTTTCTACCTCTAGGGAAGGGCAAAGTCAAGCAAGGCCTTCATTCAAGGAAGGCAACATCTTTCCATAGATGTAAGTCCAAACAGCCTTACCCCAGTGGTGCACATTTCCCTTGAAGAAAGGCTGGTGCCCAGGTGCTCAGTGGTCATTGTTGTGCTCACAACTACTGGACACTCAGTGTCCCTGGTCCTGATGGACATCTTCATAGGCCTCTTGACCTGAAACATCATCTTCCACCCACTCACAAACTGAACAGCCCCTAAAGCAGCCCTCTCCACTGCTTTCTGGCTTATTTGTTCTTTTCCTTGGAAACACTTTTCTTTGTTCCCACACAGGGAAACTCACATTAAGGATGTGAAACAGTTTCCATATTGATCAAATGAGCTACCAAGACCAATGACCAACATAATAGTCAAGGAACAAGCATCATCCTGAGAAAGTCACTTCTAACAATGAACTGATTGGCATTGTATTATAGTCAGTTGTGCTGAGAGCTTTATATCTGACATGTCTGAGCTGGTGTGGGTTCCTGACAGCTAGTTTATCTCAGGAGTGCAAAGTATACTTCTGTCCCAGTAGAGTGGAAATGGCAGAAGACATGGTTTTTTGGTTTTTTGGTTTTTTTAAGACTGGAGCCTTTCTGTGGCTTTGTTCTCTGTTCAAGACTGTACATCACAATATTTTCTTAAAAAGAAAACAAATCTTGGAGAATTCTCAATGAGACTTGAACTTATAAATGAAAGAGTGCTTTTCTGTCTTCCAAAGAGCATCTCATCAGAGAGTCAACCCGTGGTTAATTTCACTGAAAAATTGCATTTTCACTGCAGATATAGCTAATACACACACACACACACACACACACACATACATATACATATTACACACACAATGAAATGGAAACACTGTTGCAATAGTGCCATGAACATTGTCAGAGTAAAGAACTACTCTCTGAGTGGATTTAGAGGATTCTCTACAAAATGGAACTCATACCTAGTACCATCAACTGGGCCCCAAACCAATGACTACTGTCTTAGGGTATCTGTTGCTTTAATGAGACAGGAAGGAAAGGGTTTATTTCTCTCACACTTCCACACCACAGTTCATCACTGATGGAAGTCAGGGCAGGAACTCAAGTTAGGAACCTGGCTGTAAGAACTGATGCAGAGGCCGAGGAGGATGACTACTGATGCCTGGCTTGGTTTGTTTTCTCATACATAGCTGGACCATTCACCTAGGGGATGACAGATGTACTATCCCACATCAATTACCAATTAAGAAAATGCCTCACAGACTTGGGTGCAGACTAATTTGATGGAGGTCCTTTCTCCCTTAAAATTTCTCCTTCCCAGAAGACCTTGCTGCCTTCTGTCAAGCTGACTTAAACACTAACCACCACAGCTGCTAGGTTAGTGAGAACCTAATATGATTTCTGTCCTAAATGGATGTAGAAATTATCTGTCCCCTACCTCCTTGTACCCATAGGATAGGGCATCTTTCAACTCTTTTCAGAGAAGTTTCTTCTTGCAGTAGATGGAGAATAATACAGAAACGCACAACTGGTTGATGTTTGGAGAACAAGAGACCGTAAAGTACTCAGCTCTAAATGAGACATCACACACCCAAAGCTCAGGGATCGTTGTAGTAGGAAAGGTGAAAAGATTGTAAGAGACAGAGGTAGTAGACACCTGTGGCAAAACTGTGTGTTCTGGGCATGACGGAGCTGTGCACACCTAAATTCACAATAGCCATAACTACATGCTCAAGACCTGTGCAAGATAAGTCAGTCAAAATCCCATCCAGGATAGAGGATGGGCAGATGAAGCCGACCCCTAGCTGAGGCACTATCAACAGCTGGTGGCTGCTGGCAGATTAAGGGATGTGTTCTCAGAGGGATGTAGACGGTCCTAAACACATGCCCATAAAGGAATGGAAAAGTAGACTCAGTGAGTATAAAGCACATGAAGGGTGGAGGGGCGTTGTAGAATAGGGGAGTAATTGGAGGGGAGGTATTGGATTAAAGCATATTACAAATATATAAAGTATATTAAGTTCTCAAACAATAAGACATTTTAGGCAAAAAAAATTAAAGATAAGAATGTACGTGTGGTTTCTTGTCTGCACACAGCTATTTCTGGGAGGAAACTTGAGAGACTGCAGTGTTAGTTGCCTCCAGGGACAGGAAAACAGTGTTGAGGAACACAGGCAGAAAGAAGAATTATTAACTAAACATTGGTTTCCTCTGAATGTGAGGCCAATGTAAAGTTCAACTGAACCCAAACTTAAGCTGTAATATTTTAACAGTATTAGCTGTTATGTATAAAGTTATCTTTATCATACTTGATTGAGTCTAACTCTTCTGTGCCAGGAATCTCAGCTTATTTCTGCCTAAGCCACTCAGACAAGTTCCCAAGGCACGTGGCCGCTGTGTCTGGGAATGTGATGCTGTAAGTAGAGCCCTGGGGAGAGGCCGAGTACAACTGATGAAGCAGCCTACCAGTTACTGGATCTTATCTGCTATACATACATCTGCGCTCTTACCTCTCTCCTGTGGAGAGAAAGATGATAAAGGAAATTCACTGACTGACTGATTGATTGATTGATTGATTGATTGATTGATTGATTTATAAGTGAAATAGATTGACCCCAGAGCCTGTAACTGGCCCCATTACTATAATGCCCACAACAAGGATTCTATGTGTGTGCCTCCTCCATAAGTCTTGACTTCCATCCTGTTATCTCCTTGACCAGTGTTTGTGATGCAAACAGCTAGAGGTTGGTTTCTGTTCCCTGGAGGCACTATCTGCCTGCCTGCCCCCTGGGTGAGGTGCTCCTTACCACGCCATGCCTCTCCAGGCCACTGAGCATTCCTGTAGCACCCACACTCTGACTCTCGTGCTTTGGTGACATTTTACTGCATTGCAGGCCCATTGTGGTTGTAATTTTGTGTTTCCAGATAGATACTTAACTTCCTAAAAGAAGGAACATGACCTTCATTGTTCTCCCTACTAAACCAACCACAAAATATTCATTATTTGACTCTTGGCTTATTTGACCTATAAGAGAAATTATGTGTGTACATGCGGTCTTCCTGGGAGCCTTATTCTCTGCCTCAAGTTCCTCTTATTCTCCACCAGGGAAATTCCTCCTCATTGAGCAAGATCAAAAATGATGTCACTGACTTGGTAGAATTTCCCTTTCCTCTCTAGAACCAAATGGATCTCTGTGAACATCCATGAACGTACATATGCA
The DNA here is from genome assembly GCF_900095145.1 of Mus pahari. Classification (NCBI taxonomy): domain Eukaryota; kingdom Metazoa; phylum Chordata; class Mammalia; order Rodentia; family Muridae; genus Mus; species Mus pahari. Next base: position 17,633,722 of record NC_034594.1, on the reverse strand, counting down.
TGCACGGACACCCATGCATGCACACATTCATGCATTCACATGCACACACACACACATGTTACGTGGATGCACCACAAATAAAACACACAGCCAGATTCATCATAATAAAAAATATTGAAAGACAAAGACAAAAGTCTTCAAAGCAGCGGAGACAACTAACTTATCACAGAGGAAAGATCTGCAAGAAGACCAGCACTGCCTTGTCACCAGAGAGATGGCAGGCAGGGAGGCTGGAAGTGTTGAAAGAAAAGAGGTGTCAATCAACATACTAATTTTTAAATCCAAGAAAAAAGATATATGTATGTGCATATACACATACAAATACACACACACACATATGTAGATATAGAGATTGAGAGTTTGTTTTTGTGAAAACAAAGGCAAAATAAAAGACATTTTCAGGTAACAAAATATGAGAGAGTTTGTCACATCCAACTTGTAGTTTCACCATGCAGGAAATGTAGATTTCCTTAAGTGGACACACGTGAGCTAACATGGAAATACTGACCCACATACAATGAGCTCTTGTGAAAAAGACGATGTACAGTCTAGAAAAACAGCTCAGAGAGTACAAGCTCTTGCTGTCCTTACAGGGGACACACATACACATATAACACACACAGATCAGATACACACATGCACTCACACACAGATCAGACACACACACTCAGATCAGACACACACACAGACCCACTCACACACACACACACACACACACACACACATATGTATATACGCACATACACACTCAGATCAGACACACACATATACTCACATCCAGATCAGACACACACATACACTCACATCCAGATCAGACACACACACTCAGATCAGACACACACATACACTCACACTCAGATCAGACATACACACTTCATACACACACACAGATCACATAGACACACACACATGTATACACACACATACATACTCAAATCAGACACACACATACAGATCTCTCTCTCTCTCTCTCTCTCACACACACACACACACACACACACACACACACACCATTACCTTGATGTTTAAACCAATCTACATCCAGAAATCTTCAATAAAATTCTAATAACCTCCGCCGGGCGTGGTGGCGCACGCCTTTAATCCCAGCACTCGGGAGGCAGAGGCAGGCGGATTTCTGAGTTCAAGGCCAGCCTGGTCTACAGAGTGAGTTCCAGGACAGCCAGGGCTATACAGAGAAACCCTGTCTCGAAAAACAAAAACAAACAAAAAAAAAAAATCTAATAACCTAAATCCAGCAAGAAAGAACCTTTGACAAAGAGTGGGTACATCATGACCCTGTGGAGTTTATCCCAGGGATGCCATGTCAGCACAATCCAGTCACCTCCATCTCTAGTAGGTCTTTTCATTGCATGCCTTTTAAATATTTGTGTTATTTTACATGTATGTGTGTATCCCTGAGTGTCTGTGTGCACATCACATGTGTATAGAAGCACTCAGAGGTCAGAAGAGTCATCAGATGCCCTGAAACTAGAATTACAGATGGCTATGAGGGTGCTGAGCTCAGCCAGGTCCTCTGGCAGAGCAGCCAATGCTCTTAACTGCTGAGCCATCTCTCCAGCCCCTCATTAGAGGAAATGTGGGGCAACGGGGTTTTTTCTTCAATTAGAAACTTGATTTCAGGGAAGGACTAAATATTTTTTTTATTGTATGGGACTTTATCTAGAATCCAGGAGACAGTTGAAAAGCGTTTTTTTCCCGACATTTGAAGATTAGATTACATGGAAATAAATTTTTAAGGAACGAGGAACTACTGGAAGACTGGGTAGTATTGGGCTTGGCTCCCTTGAATTGTCTCGCTTTGTATGTATCTGTCATGTGTTTTGCATATGCCTGTGTGTGTGTGTGTGTGTCTGTGTGTGTACACAGGCATGATTGCCTACATGTGTATGAAGGCCAAAGGGTGATACCTGGTATCTTCTTCAATTGTTCTCCACTTTATTTATCTCTGTGGCCCAGCAACTGCTGATTTAGCTAGTCCAACCAGCCAGCTTGCCCCAGGGATCCGTCTCCATCTCCTTGCTGCTGAGATCACAGGCAGGCGACAAGGCCTCTCTGGATCTTTATGTAGGTGCTGGTGAACCAAACTTTGGTCCTCATGCAAGCCCAGCAAGCATTTGAACCCCTGAGCCATCTCCGAAGTGACAATTGTGGAGTTTCTCAGAATGCTGTAGTGTGTTATAAGGGGGCCTGAGAGAGCAGGGCTGGAGCGAGTGAGGCCAGAGCAAGAGGGAAAAGGGAAGGGGAAAAAAAAAACTTTATAGAAGTCTGTTGAGAACAGGGTATGCTTTCAGATACACATAAGATAAGAGCAGAGGGCTTAGCACTCAGTGGCAAGAGGGCTCTCTAGATTCTAGAAATAGAGACACAGATCCAAGCATGGGAGAAATTAGGACTTAAGAGCGAGAGCTGCCATGTGCCTGTGGTGGGCTATAAACCCAAGGAGCTGACTAGTCTTGTCCTCATCGATTCAGGATCCTCCACCACCCCTTCCTAAACCAGGAGTGTGGGTGTTAGCATCTGCCTTTAATCCCATCAAGTGGGAGCCAGAGGCAGGTCGATCTCTGTGAAACCAAGGCTGCCCTGATCTGTAGCCAGTTCCAGGACAGCCAGGACAACATAGTGAGACACTGTCTCAAGGGGAAAAACAAAAAGAGCTAAGAATACTTCTGTCTGCCAGGTAAAGGGTTTTTTTTTCCTTAATTTTGTTTTTTAAGTGTAATCTGACTTACCACCTAACTATATGATGACATGATTTGCCCTCTTGGCTAATGAAGGCTTTATTATTGATGAAGATAGATAGCATCAATAGGGAAGAGAATTCCAACTAAATTCAGGATGTTCTGCAGACTCCTGGGTAGACATGTATGTCCCTGCACAGGCTCTAAGTTCCCTGGGAAGGAGATCATAGAGAGATACAGAGGGGCAGGCACACACAGAGCTTCACAAATCAGTTTGAGCTCCGCCTTCTTTCTCTAAAGTTTCCTGGGACTCAGGGACTGAGAGTGACATCAGAACACTCTCACTTGCAGTGTCTGAGGGATGGGAGCAGCTTTAACTAAATGTGACATGGAAAGGCAGAGAGACACTGGGTTTTCTCTGAGCAAAGCTGATCTCAGGGCCCAACAATTGTGCAGCTATTTTTGGTGTCTTCTAGGATTCGCCAGTTGGACGTGGGTGGAAGTTATATATTTCCTTCCTTCCCCACAACCAGATGGTGTGTAATAATCAATGCACACCTCAGACCAGATTCTGGCCCTTGGTCAAGCCCTCCTAGAAATGAGGCTCACAAAGTCACCGGATCGGGTCCATGATGTCAGCTGGGATCTGACCCTCTGTAACTCTTAGAGAAGCTGATACACACTGGACTCATTCTTAACAGCTATAGAAATAGAGTGCTACATTTTTTAAGAAAAATGTTTTACGTTGATTTATTTATTCTGTGGGTGTGTGTGCGTGCGCCTGGCATGCCACAGCACACTCGTGGAGTTCAGAGGACATTAGGTCCTGGGGATCAAACTTAGATTGACAGGCTTGGCAGCAAGCCCTTCACCTGCTGAGCCATCTCACTAACCCCTACAATCTTTTTTTTTTTTTAAGGTTTATTTATTTTTATTTATATGAGTACACTGTAGCTGTCTTCAGACACACCCTAGAAGAGGGCATCGGACCCCAATACAGATGGTTGTAAGCCACCGTGTGGTTGCTGGGAATTGAACTCAGGACCTCTGGAAGAGCAGTCAGTGCTCTTAACTGCTGAGCCATCTCTCTTGCTCCGCCCCTACAATCTTTCTTGGTTTTGTTGAACCCTGAGGGTAAGCCCAGGACTGTATGCATGCTCAATGGGTGTTCTACCCTGACACTGCAACTCCAGGCTGGTACTAAAATCTTCATGACTTAAGACAACTGAAGTTTCTTCTCCCAATTCTGGAGGCCGGAAGTCTGAGATCATCGCATTAGTTCCCGCTTTCCCTCTTTCTCTGGCCAATTTGACGCCTTCCTTGCCTCTCTTTAGCTTTAAGCCATGAGCAGGAACACTTTATGCCCCTTGACTGGTATCTGCATAGTCTCAATGTCTGCCTCCAGTGTCACATGCTAGTCTCAATGTCTGCCTCCAGTGTCACATGCTAGTCTCAATGTCTGCCTCCA
>NC_034594.1:17625426-17629540 GCF_900095145.1 Mus pahari | reverse complement strand
TAGTCTCAATGTCTGCCTCCAGTGTCACATGCTAGTCTCAATGTCTGCCTCCAGTGTCACATGCTAGTCTCAATGTCTGCCTCCAATGGTCTGTGTGTCTTTTCTCTACCTCTCACAGGACAGCTGTTACTGGACCTGCTTGGTTACTCTTATAAAGACCACGGTTGGCCGGGCGTGGTGGTACACGCCTTTAATCCCAGCACTCAGGAGGCAGAGACAGGCGGATTTCTAAGTTTGAGGCCAGCCTGGTCTACAAAGTGAATTCCAGGACAGCCAGAGCTATACAGAGAAACCCTGTCTCGAAAAACAAAACAAAACAAAAAAATTGTAAAGACCGCGGTTGTACAATTCATCTACTCTAGTATGGCAGCATCGAAATTTGGTTACATGTGCAGGATCCTATTTCCAGAAATGTCACAACCTAAGCGGCCAGCAGGTAAAGCTGCAACTTCTTTTTAGAGGATACAACTCCAACATGGCGTCTCAGAAGCCAGTGAAAATCTATGCAAAAGGATGGATCCTAGAAAGCCCTGGACTCCTGGGTCCCGAATCCTTTTTTTCATCTTTGGTGGATTATAATATAATTACATTATCTCCCCCTTCCGTTTCCTCCCTCCAGACCCTCTTATGTACCCCCATCCCCTCTTTTTCAAATTGATCTTTTTTCTTTTACTCCTTTAATTGAAAAAAATGTATACAATATATATTGGTTATGATTTTACTCTCCCACAATTCTTCCCAGGTCCTCCCCACTTTCCTATTGATAAGGGCCCGTGCTCCTCTCCTCCAGCATAGCTGTAGCCATTTTGTTCCATGCCTGCCAGCTACTTCATAGTGTTGCTGTAACATCTCTGTCAGTCATTGACACAGAAAAATATCCTGATTCCGAGCAGGGTCATGCTGACCATATACCCTGTTATGTTCTGTATGAGGTTCGTCAATCTTAAGAAATTCCACAGAGCTTTACATAGGACCAATCAAATTAAATGTCAGTATGAACTCTGATGTCGAAAACAACTTGACTCAGGGCTGACCACCAGGCAGGCGGCACTTCCTGTGAGCCTATGAGCTCACTGTGGTTTTTGCTGGTTTAGCCTTTATAAACAGACAGAGAAAGATGGTCGGGGGTCACAGCCTCGGCCGTGAATTCTGAACTACAGCCCTGATCAATCAATCAGTTTTAGGGCGAGTGTTCAATAAACCATCCCTGTCTGACTGAGATTGGCTTGTGTGGTCTGTGAGGTGACTCCTTGACCCCAACATCTATCCTCCTAACTTTATGTTCACATGTTCCAAAAACACTTTATAAACACATGTACCAAAACCAAAAAAGCCCTCACAAAAATGGAAAACAAAATAATCAAGCAAAAGACTAATAAGACCAAAAAGCCCAAACAAAACAAAATGAGACAAAAAATCTACAACAATGCCATTGAGTTTGGTTAGTGTTGGTCATCTCCTGCTGGCACGGGGCCGTCGCTCCTGTGGTTAGTATACCCAGTGAGACTCCATTGGGGAAATTGAAAATTTCCTTTGTCAGCAGCTATCAATTGTAAATAGCTTCTTAGTTAGGGTTGGGAGGGAAGCCATGGCCACTCCTCTCTCTCTCTCTCTCTCTCTCTCTCTCTCTCTCTCTCTCTCTCTCTCTCTAAGTGCTGGGACCTCATCTGCCTCGAACCTGCATAGACCCTGCTGGATCTTCTACTGCCACAGTGAGTTCATGTGTGCCTCTGTCTCTTGTGTTTGGAAGACACTGTTTCTTGGCGTCAGCGACTACCTCTGGCCCTTGCCATCTTTCTGCCTCATCTTCCACACAGATCCCTGATCCCAAGGGGAGAGGTTTGATGAAGGCATCCATTTAGGGCACAAGAGGGTAAGACTCTTAACTTAAACACCTCTGATTACAATGGTGAGAAGTATTCGGGGACATCCCTTATAAAAATTAACAATCTAAGAAAAACGGTCCTTAAACTCAGCACCACAGACTCCCGGAGCAGTCTGGAAAGCCTAGAGACCCCTTCCTACATGAGAATTCCTGGAGAGAAGCTGTTTTTGCAAGGGCTGGTCAGCTGATCGGTAGATTAGAACACCAGTAACCTGGAGGGGTTGGAATGTTGCAGATCCAGAGCCTAATTACAATGTATCCTGGGCCATCATTAGCCCACTACATAGTCATACTTTGCTCACCTCTGTATCTAACCCAACACCTTGTGATAAATAAAACCCCTTTGAAATGTATCAACCTAACAAAACCCTAATTTCTACCAATCAACAGACTGGGCTAAGAGTGCTATCTCACAGCATCCAAGGCCTGTAGAGCTCTCCCCATTCAGATAGAACCCGCCTACCAGCTGTGCCCCGCCCCCCTGCATCTGAAAAGTGTCTTGATTTATGGTTTTCTTTGTTCTGCTACTACAATCAACTCCTGAAAATGCTGTCTCTTTGGAATGTGGAATTTGTGGAGATCTGACTGAGTCCTCCTGCAGCACTCACTCCTGCTTCCCTCCAGAACAAACTACCTCTTACCACTTTTGAGGTGAGAGTTGTGTTTTGTGTTGACACCTTATTGGGGAAAAGACATTTGAAAACTAATGAAGTGTGTAGAAATGCAAGGGAAAGCAATTACACTGAAACATAATCATGAAAATATTTTATTTTTAAAGATTTATTTTTGGTAACATTTTAAATTTATGTGATGTGTGTGTGATGTCTATGTATATGAATGATGTGATATATGTGATATGTGAGTGATGTGTATGTATGATGTGATATGTGTAATGTGTGTAATGTGTATGATGTGTGTGTGATATGAGTGTGATGTGTGTGTGTGATGTGTGTGTGTGATGTGTGTGTATGTGATGTGAAGTGTACTCATGTCCATACAGTATTCATGGAGGCCAGGCAAGAGTGTCACATCACAGGAGATGATGTTACAGGTGGTTACAAGCCACCCAATGTAGGTACTGGGAACTGAACTCTGGTCCTCTGGAAGAATAGCAGAAAATGTTCTTAGATTTAAGCCATCTCTCTAGGCCCTTCAAAAAAATATATGTACTTCTTTATTAATACTTCAAATAATAAAATCTAACGCAAAGTCTAACAATTGGAAAGTAAGAATGAATATAAACAACATCTGGAGACATATGCCCCAAACAGGTCATCGATGGTCTCTGAGCTGCCTGCCACCATCCTCTGCTGTAGCTGGCTGATCATGTTCCTAAATGAAGGAAATGCAGTTTTCAACTTGAAAAAACTAAAAGTAATCTATTGGAAATGTACAAAAACGTTTGAAGTTTACAAAAATATATATATATAGTTTTTCCTATCTAAATTGATGAACTTTTTGATTCTATCTTTAGATGCTTAGAAAGTCTACCCGTCATTCCTTAAAGATACAGCGAGTGGGGTTTTTGTTTGTTTTTTGTTTGTTTGTTTTTAAATGTATTTATTTTATTTATATGATGAGCACACTGTTGTTGTCTTCTAACATACCAGAAGAGGTATCGGATTCCATTACAGATGGTTATGAGCCACCATGTGGTTGCTGGGAATTGAACTCAGGATCTCTGGAAGAGCAGTCAATGCTCTTAACCGCTGAGCCATCTCTCCAGCCCTGTTTGTTTTTAAAAAGCCCACAGCACCTGGTATTCTCAGGTGGTCTTCCATCCAAGTACTAACCAGGCCCAACCTTTGCTTAGCTCCCAAGAGCAGGTGAGATCAGGCATGTTTAGTGTGGTATGGCCGTAGACATGTATTATTTTTAAATTCATGTTTTAATGTATTATTGTTATTATTCTCATTATATTAATTATTGTGTGTTTATGTGAATGTTGGTGCACATGTATTGAAACCCTCTTGGTCTATCAGAGGACAACTTTTGTGAGTCACCCTTTCCTTCCACCTTGCATGGCCCAAGGACAGAACTCAGGGAGTTACGTTTGCACAACTATTACCTTTACCAAGACATCTCACCAGCTCAAGGGAATGGGTTCCTAATTAAGGAGTAATGGCCCTGGGGGCTGGGGTTGGGAGTTAATTTCATGACACTGTGCACATTGAACTAACTCACTCTCTCTCTCTCTCTCTCTCTCTCTCTCTCTCTCTCTCTCTCTCT
>NC_034594.1:17609455-17624207 GCF_900095145.1 Mus pahari | reverse complement strand
CTTGGACTTCCATTCACAGCTACTACTGAACCATTGTTGGGATTTGGACTGCAGACTGTAAGTCATCAATAAATTCCTTTACTATATAGAGACTATCCGCAAGTTCTGTGACTCTAGAGAACCCTGACTAATACAATGGATTCCTGAATATTTGAAAGGTGCTCATGGACAACATAGGCATGACCTTGGAGCATGACTGTTCCCTATATGCCTAGAGCCAAAAAGACAAAGCTGAGTTAGAGTGCTGCTGCTGAATCTCATCTATATGTACAAGTTTAAAACCTGAACAGATCAAAAATCAAAATGCTACTGATATTTCGCTGTCTACTCAAAGCACTAGGTTTACAGGCATGCATCACCATGGCCTCCGGGTTGGATCTATTTTAAAAGCAGATCTTCCACCAGAGAACTGTCCTGGAGTCTCTGCCACAGATCGTCCATGTTAATAATAGCCCTTGGTAAAGCCTTCAGCATGCCCATCCCTAGCGAGGGTGTAAGGCTCAGTGTATAGGGCTGGGCTCCAGTCTCACCTCTGAACGTCTCTGCTTGTTTTTCATTTGACATTCACCACGAGGCTGTGCTCTGTGAAAGGGGAAACATCAGCTCTCAGCCTCTGGTAAGAGGCAGCTCTGCCATCCATCCATGTAATCCAAACAACCTACCCTCCTGGATCGCAATTCTGCAGGGCCGTGCCTTGGAAAAGGGCCTGGGCTAGACTTGCAAGTCACAGTCCAGCTTCAGATTAGTTGCCTGACCTTGGAAAAGTCCTGAAAGCTCCTGGGACGATGGTGTCTTGTCTATTAAATTTCCAAAGAGATAATTTTTTTCCCCGTTCAAAAATTGTTCTATGACAGCACAATGCCTGAAGAAAAGTTTCCCAAACCACACTAGTGCTGTTTTCCATGGTTTTAATCAAAACATGGCTTGGGTACATAATTCTAAAACAAATTATCCCCTTATGCAAATAAGGAAACTAAAAGATATAATAAAATTTAGCTGATAGAGATTGTGTTGATTTATGTGTATGCCTGTGCCCACGTGAGAATATGCAAATGTGTGGCCTGACACAGAGGAAAAGAATCAATCACCTTTCCTTTGAGGCAGAGTCTCTCCCGGAACCTTCGGAGCCTGCTTTTTCAGCTTGACCAGAAGCCAGCAAATCCCAGAGATACTCCTGACTCCACCTTCCACAGGGCCTGTTACCTGGCTGCTGAGATCCAGAGTCCAGACTCACCGGCTGCACAGCAAGCACTTTAGTGACCGAGCCTTCTCTCCAGTCCCTGTTTTATCATAGTTTAATACCTTTTATTCATTAACGACCAACATTATTAATTCATTGTGACAGACATTACTGGCTTGAATCAGTGCTCCAGCACTAGAAGATAATTTGACAGAAGTTGGTCCCTACTGTGTGTTCCCTGTGCTACTCAACCCTCTCACCCTTTCCCCCTTTTGAGCAGTTAGAAATTTTTCTTTAAGCCTTGGCTTCCTCTCACTTTCCCTTGGGAAGGGAGCTCTGTCTACATCATAGGCTTTGTCCTCTGTCCCCTAGCCTGTAATTATTAAAGTGAAATTATGTGACATCAAATACTGCTGCATCTGGTGGCTGGACCCAGCAGACATCTTCCAGATGATTCCAGAATTTCCACCATTGCTTTTGTTGGGTGATCATTGAAATGAAAGCACAAGAGTTTAACATTTTCTCCTAAGTGCCAGGCAGTGGTAGCACCCCTTTAGTTCCAGCACTCAGGAGACAGAAGCATTCAGATCTCTGAGTTCAAGGCCAGCCTGGTCTACAGAACCTTGTCAGAGTTGTCTCTCTCCTCTTCCATCAGGTGATAGATCTGTCCAACCTAGGCATATGGCTGATGAATGCAATAACTGGGTTATGTATTTTTACACAGGCTTATTGGGATAAGAAATTACCTGGGCTGGAGAGATGGCTCAGCTGATAAGAGCACTGACTGCTCTTCCAGAAGTCCAGAGTTCAATTCCCAGCAGCCACATGGTGGCTCACAACCAGCTGTAATGGGATCCGATGCCCTTTTCTGGTATGTCTGAAGACAGCTACAGTGTACTCATATAAATAAGATGCATAAATGTCTTTAAAAAAAAAAAAAAAAAAGGCAGGCGTGGTGGCGCACACCTTTAATCCCAGCACTCCGGAAGCAGAGGGAGGCGGATTTCTGAGTTCGATGCCAGCCTGGTCTACAGAGTGAGCTCCAGGACAGCCAGGGCTACACAGAGAAACCCTGTCTCGAAAAAAAAGAAAAAAAGAAAAAGAAAAGAAAGGAAGGAAGGAAGGAAGGAAGGAGAAAGAAAGAAAGAAAGAAAGAAAGAAAGAAAGAAAGAAAGAAAGAAAGAAAGAAAGAAAGAAAGAAAGAAAGAAAGAAAGAAAGAAAGAAAGAAAGTCGCCACAACAGATGGGCACGGTGGTACATAGCTGCAATCTTAGTGCTCAGAAGGTTGAGGCAGGAAGATGCTAAACTGGAGGAGTGAGTACCTGGGCTACGTTCCAAGATTCCAGAGTGGGGGAGGATCCACATCCAGTACATTTCAAAGTGTCATCAGAGCCAAGATGACTTATCCAAGATCTCCATTTTTCCCACTCCCCACTAACCAGTAAGGAAATGGGTTGATAAGGTCCAAGCAAAAGGTCCAAGCCAAAAGGCATATTACTCAGAGGGAAACAGGCTGGCAGGGGTGCCATCTACAGGGCCAGCTTCCTGAACGCTGGGGTTATAGGGCTAAACTATCAGACCTGGCTTTTTCTGTTTCCTTTCTCCTTGTATGAACTTTTATCTAATTTATTAAAACAGTCTTAAATAGTTTCCACTGTGGTCTTTTAAAGCCCGTATCAGAAAGCATTACCATTTTCGCTTTCGTTATCAAACGTGACTCAAGATCAGAAGGGAAGATAGACCAGATGACTTTTTGTTTTGGTTTAGTTTTTCGAGACAGGGTTTCTCTGTGTAGCTCTGGCTGTCCTGGAACTCACTCTGTAGACCAGGCTGGGCTTGAACTCAGAAATCTGCCTGCCTCTGCCTCCCGAGTGCTGGGATTAAAAGCGTGTGCCACCACTGCCCAGTCCTGAGTTCTTTATTTTTTCCTGCCTTTCTACAGTTCCTTCTTCTTCATTTTCTTTCTGTGTCGAGAACTTCCTTTAGTCATTATTTGGGGATCCATCTGCTGGTGACAAGTTTCTCTACTTTCCCTTTATCTGTGGATTCCTTGGTCCTTTGATTTTAAACACTGTTCTTGCCAGATAAAAGATTCCAAGCTAAGAGTTCTTCTTTCAGGTCTGGACAAGGTTCCTGTCTCCTCCTGTCAGTCTCCTTGTTTTCTGATGAGCGGTCTCTTGTTATTAAAGTTCTTTTCACCCACAGAGAAAATCTTTCTGATTTTTTTCCTTCTCTTTGTTACCCTGCAGACCCTGGACCAGGGGCTGAGGTATTTCACATACCAAAGCAGACCTGGCCTCCAGGTTCTCCCAGCATCCCTCAGTCCCTTCCTGGCATATACTGCCCCCAACCCTGAACTTTCCAGAACAGGGGCTGAGCTGCCCTTCCCCCAGGGGCTCTTCCCTACATAATCCAGGGGTGTTGGTCTCCTTCTCTCTCTCTCCCTTCCCTCCCTCTTTGTCTCTTTCTCTTCCCTCCCCCCCCTCTCCATTTGTGACTTCCCTGACCTCGGTCCTTGTGACCATTGAACTTGCCCGAAAGCAGCTTCCCAATAAACCTGCTTTATTTATTATTTATAGTAAACCTGTTTACTGTACTCTAACCTGGTTTTAACTGGCTCGTTACACCGTGGAGAAATAACTTATCACTCTTTAGTCTTCAGACATTTCCTCATGCCTGTGAGACGCTGCCTGTCTCCTTCTCCTCCTCCTCCTCCTCCTCCTCTTCATCTTCCTCCTCCTTCCTCTTCTTCACCTTCCTCCTCCTCCTTCTTCCTCCTCCGCCCCTTGTTGCCAGGTGAAAGGAGAGGCCGGGGTTCTCCACACAACTCCTTCAACACTAAGGGATAAGTGGCCTTCTCACTACTAGGCTCAGGTCAGCATTCTGAGTCCCTGTAGGCTGTGCCTCATTAACAATGAAGGACAGGAGTGTATTGTCACAGGATGTCCACAGGTGCCAGTAAAAGTGAGCTGGTTACTAAACTGCATAGCAAGGAAACTGAGCCTTAATTTGCATCTACTGAGGAGACCTTCAGTTTGAGAAAGATCACCAAAACCCACAATTTCTAACATGCTCTAAAGGTCCAACAGGGGACTTCTGGGAAGAGGGAGCAGGTGTATTGTATTGTATTGTTGCTGTTGTTTGCAATATTGGGAATTGAACCCAGGCTCCATGTACACCAAGAGCTTCCCAACTGAGCTTCCCCTGGAACCACTGGCATTTCCAGATCTCATTCATTTCCAGCTTCTGCTTTTCCCTAGAATATATGAACAATGACATGTGTGTGTGTTCGTCTGTCTGTGCCTGTGTGTGTGCATGATATAAATATATGTAAAATGTATATACATATATTCCACATGTGTATATATGTATACATATACATGTGTATGTATATACATGTAAATGCATACGCATGTATGATATAAATATATGTAACTATGTATATGCATATATTCCATATGTGTATGCATGTATATATGTGTGTGAGTGTATATATACATGTATATATGTATGTATTATATGTGTGTATGATATATTTATAAACATGTATATACATACATTCCATATGTGTATGCATGTATATACATGTGTGTATATGTGTGTATGAGTATACATATTTATGTGTGTGAGTATATACACACATGTATATATATATATATATATGTGTATGGTTTAAATATTTATAAATATGTATATGCATACATTCCATATGTGTATCATGTATATGTGTGTATGAGTGCATGTATACATAAATGTGTATGTATTATATATGTGTACATTATATAAATATATGTAAACATGTATATGCATATATTCCATATGTATATATGTGTGTATGTATTATATGTGTGTATTATGATATAAATATATATAAACATGTATATACATACCTTCCATATGTGCATGTATGTATATATTCCATGTATATATGGAACTCACCACAATGTCATTCTTCAAGTCCTAAAGTCCATAGTCTGTCATCTCCTCCTCCACCTTTCAGAACTTCTGTTTGTCTGATGAATAATTCTCAGTATTTATAAAATATTAATTTAAATGTATAATCGTTCCTTTGTATCTCAGCATTCCCCTTCCTCAGATTCACCCAAATGGGAATGAAACAATATATCTGTATTGAGAGGGTAAGAGCTCGGTAGAGGCAACACAGCTCTTTTCATAGCCTTTATGCAGAGGTTGGTACTGTCAGTCATCTAGACATTACGTAACAGCTTTTGGAGGGCAGGTGTGGGTGATCACACCTACCATGTGATTTTGCATAACTCGAGCAGCCCAAAGGTGGTGCCCTTGGGGTTTGCTTCTTTCTGTTTGGTGCTCACATGGCATGTCTGCAAGGCCGCTGCTGACATGCCCATCCCATAAATGGGTACATTTAGGCATGGGGAAGAAGGAAGTGTCATAGATATGTCGGAAAGCCACCACCAAGGCAGCCTCTTCCTGAGCCTTGCCGCTCTTTCCCACTCCCACCCCTAGTTCTTGCACACAGGGTAACATGCTCTTCAGGGGCTGGTGCCTGACTTAAGGTTCCTTCACTTGTGTCTCTTCACTTAAGTTATAAATTTAAGAATGTTTATTAAAGCTGGGCCTGGTGGCACAGGCCTTTAATCCCAGCACTCGGGAGGCAGAGGCAGGTGGATTTCTGAGTTCGAGACCAGCCTGGTCTACCAAGTGAGTTCCAGGACAGCCAGAGCTATACAGAGAAACCCTGTCTCGAAAAACCAAAAAAAAAAAAAAAAAAAAAAAAAAAAAAGAGTTTCACATTGGAGCCGGGCCTGGTGGCACAGGCCTTTAATCCCAGCACTCGGGAGGCAGAGGCAGGTGGATTTCTGAGTTCGAGACCAGCCTGGTCTACCAAGTGAGTTCCAGGACAGCCAGAGCTATACAGAGAAACCCTGTCTCGAAAAACCAAAAAAAAAAAAAAAAAAAAATGTTTATTAAGGGGCTGGTGAGATGGCTCAGTAGGTAAGAGCACCCGACTGCTCTTCCGAAGGTCCAGAGTTCAAATCCCAGCAACCACATGGTGGCTCATAACCATCCGTAACAAGATCTGACACCCTCTTCAGAAGTGTCTGAAGACAGCTACAGTGTACTTAAATATAATAAATAAATAAATCTTTAATTAAAAAAGAAGAAAGAAATATAAGATTTATAAGTATTAAATTATTTAGTATTGAATTATAATAATACATAAAATAATATGATTATATTATCTATAATAATAAATATAATAAATTATATTTTAAAACAATACATATATGTGGTATATTATATAATATATTATTTATGTAATATATAATGATATTATGTTATACACAAATATATATAATATAATATTAAAATCTCTTTAAGTAGAGTCTGATGGAACAATAAAACATGCTGCAGGCTGGAGAGATGGCCCGGTCATTAAGAACACTAACTGCTCTTCCGAAGGTCCTGAGTTCAAATCCCAGCAACCACATGGTGGCTCACAACCATCTATAATGAGATCTGAAGCCTTCTTCAGGGGTATCTGAAGACAGTGACAGTGTACTTACTTACATATAATAAATAAATAAATCTTTTAAAAAAAAGTGCTGTCGGGCTTGGTGCTTTGGCTCTCAGGTAGACCACTTCCTGCTGCCTCGTCTTGCCTGCCTGTGTGACCCATGTTCACTCATCCCTTCCTCATTGGCTACTACTGCCCTCTGCCAGGTTCTGAAGGTTCTTTTCCTTCCTTTATAATCACAAAGACTCACATTTTACTCTTGCCTTGACCTAATACATACTATCCATAGACCAAAGAAATATTCATGAGCCACAGAGCCTACAAGAGAATTGGCTGATTAAACCCAGCCTCAGTGGTGTAAAATATTAATGCCTTATCTTTAATATCAAAAGTGGCACCAAAGTCGGGCAGTGGTGGCACACACCTTTCATCCCAGAACTTGGGAGGCAGAGGCAGAGGAAGATTGCTGAGTTCGAGACCAGCCTGGTCTACAGAGTGAGTGCCAGGACAGCCAGGGATACACAGAGAAACCCTGTCTGGGGTAGGGGGAGGGGAGGGAGTGGAGCCCATCACACTGCCTCCAAGCCACTTTAGTTCCAAGTTTCAATCAGAACAGGGCACTCAGGCTAAGATCCCCTTTAAAGAGTTCTTAAAATCGCTGGCTGCGGTGGAAGGCTCCTCACACAGTCTTAGGTGTTATATCCACGGATAATCAATTATGGGTTTTGTTGTTGTTCATCAGAAACCCAAGAAGGGACGCTAAAGCCAGGACACATTGTGAGTTCTGGCCTTATGTTTGTGTTCCAACAAAAAGCACGAAGGAGCCAGAGGGACTGTAACCTCAGCCAGCAGTGGGGGCAGGGGTAGCTGGACAGAGACTCCAAGGCCAGCCTGAGCTACACAGGGAAGCTGTCTCTAGAGCAAACAAAAATGAAGAATGGGAGTGCAGGCTCTGGCAGTCCTCCACTTCCTTGTCAGTCCTCCACCTTTGAGACCCGACGGGGTAGAGCTTCAGTTCACCCCTTATTTGGGGGCTCATGTCAGCCTTTCCAGATGAAACGCATTTCCTGCCCAAGGTGGGGCTAATGTTTGCTCCACGTCTGCTTGTTCTCTCTGCTTTCGTGTGTTGTTACAGGAAGCCTAAGCTCCGTTCTTGTCACAGTTCCCAGCAACAGCTGACTGGCAGGATAGGCTCCTCCTGGGCCTACATCCAGGCAACTGACAGGAGCAAAATCTATGGACTTGAGGCCTCTCTAGCAGCAACCTGAGAGTATAAAGAACACAGGTTAGCCAGGGCAAGGACAGAGGGGTCTCCCCATGGCCTTATGTCTGGCTGTGCTTGGGGATGTACCAGAGAACAGCAGATGTACCTGAAGGCAGCCACAGGCGCCTATATGCCCATCTATGCAAAGCTTGAATACCATCCATGCAGGAATACAGTGAACATGGCCTTGGCTACATGCAGTTAAAAACAGGAATAGAAAGTCTACTGGGGGAGGGGCCCGTGGGGCTGTGAATACCACTGCACCCAAAGAAAACCAAGTTACAGTACCTAGTATGTTCTTGCAAATGAGGGCTAGCAAAGGAGCTAGTTCAGGCTATTTAAAGTCCTTGTTTAACTCACGGGGGACTGTCTGCTGAAGGACAAAGGGTTGGAGGTGTCCCTTGGGCATAGAGTAAGTAGATGCAGTTATGATACCTAAATAAAATATCGTTAAGTAAAAAGCAAACAAGAAATTTATTCCAAGTCCTATGAGAATCCTGGCCCATCCGGATGTTGGCTCTGAATTACATTCTTGCTTGTAAATCAATTTTACTCAAGTATAATTTACATATAATTAAGTGCACAGTCTGATGCTTTTGACAAGTATAGCCTGCTGTGTAACCACTGTCATGACAGAGAACATTTCCATCACCCTAAAAAGTCCCCTTCTCCCCTCGCAGACAGCCCGCACCCTAATCATGGCCCCAAACCACAACTGACCTGCTTTCTGTCAGTGCACACGAGTTGTGACTTAGATGGAAATTTCACATAAATCTACCTTTTTGTGCCTGCCTTCTTGTACTCTGCATAAGGTTCATTTGAGATCCTTCCTAAAACCCTCTCTTGAATGAAATAACAAACAAACGTGTTGGTGGCAGGTAGTCCCATGAAAGGAAGGCAGCGATATTTCAAGAACGTTTCCCAAATTAGGAGAGAGCTCTCCTCCGTCAGTCTGAGGCTCCTGGCTGGAAACTTTTCTTAATAATGAGTTTAGAAAGGGATCCAAGCTAGTTGTGCAGAATGATCTTACCTTGGTACTAATGAATTATTAATAATTTCACTTTGAATTTAGCATCCTCGTTAAATTGAAAGGACAAGAAAGAGAAAAAGGTAAGCTTAGGTTGGAGGGAAACAAATGCATGAAGACAAAAATGTTTAAAGTAGAGAACTTATTGAAGGATGGTATGTGTTCAGTTTTCAAGGCAGATTAGTCCTTAAGAAAGGCAATATAGGGGCCAAGCTCGTGTGTGTATGTGTGTGTGTGTGTGTGTGTATGTGTATATATGTATGTATATGTGTGTACACGTATGTGTGCATATGTGTGCATAGATGTATGTGTGTATATGTATATGCATGTATATGTGAGTACATGTATGCATGCATATGCGTATATGTATGTTGTGTGTATGTGTATGCATGTATGTATATATGTGTACGTACAAATGTGTGTGCATGAATATGTATATGTGCATGGATATATGTATATGTGCATGTGTGTGCACATGTATGTATATATGTTAATAATGAGTAAAGCATTCGTCAGACAAGCCTGAGTTGAGTTCAGATCCTCACCACCTACAGGAACACCAGGTTGTCATAGCAGCCTGCCTGTAATCCAGTGCACTCAGGAGGCAGACACAGAGGACTCCTGGAGCAAGCTGGCCAGCCAGGAAGCTCTGGATTCAAATGAGAAACCTCCTCAATACGTTCAGTGGAGAGCACTTAAAAAGACTCCCAACCTCAACCTCTGACCTCTGCATACACATACATGTCACACACACACACACACACACACACCATCATCACCACCACCACCATAAAACAAACAAACAAACAAACAAACAAAAAACAGAAAGGTAAGTGACAGTGTCTTGCTGTGTACCACATAATGGTCTTGAAATCATGCTTCTCCTATCTTAACCTATTAATAGAATTGTTCATTTGATGTTTTTACACTATACTGTGGTTTTCAGAAGAGCTTACATATTTCAAAATTGTTTATACTGCCAAAAGAAGTGTAGGCAATTAATTTGGGAGGTAGCTTGTAAGAGAACAGCAAAGAGTGAGACTGAATGTTTTCCTTGATATTTACAATTATTGTATCAATTTTGAAGAAGAGGACTTTATAACTTACTCTTATTCTGAGATGAATGCTTTTCAAAATCATCACAGCCAATGAACCAGAATCTTACCCTCACCTAATGTCTGTGCCACCCTCCAAGCAGAGCCATTGTTCATTGAAACAGTGATGAATGACTTCATGAATAGACCATCTCAATACACACACCATTTCTTAAATGAATGTAACCGTTCCCTGCGGGCTGAGAATGACAACAGTCAATCAAGTCAAATAGTTTTGACCATAGCAGGAAATCTGTATCCAAAAAATTGTGCCTACAATTCATTCCTTGGCGCAGCAGAACTGTCAACTCTTAGCTTATCTACTATGGAGGTAAAATCCTTCCGTGATGTGAGGGACATTGAAGTACACTCTTATTACAATGAACTTCAATATCTAAAAACTGTTCTTATTTTGTGATTGTACCACATTAAGAGCCAAGATATTTTTTTGTTTTGTTTTGTTTTTTGAGGCAGGGTTTCTCTATATAGCCCTGGCTATCCTGGAACTCACTTTGTAGACCAGGCTGGCCTCAAACTTAGAAATCCACCTGCCTCTGCCTCCCAAGTGCTGGGATTAAAGGTGTGCACCACCACCGCCCGGCATATTTGGAGTTATTGAAAATGTATATTGAGAAAACATGTATTTTCAGTATTGTTGTGGACAAATATCTACATAAGACTGTTTAATTGATTGTTGTTTTATATTTATAAATTTTATAAATATTTATAAAATTTATAAATATAATTTATATTTATAAATTTTATAAATATTATATAAAGAATATGATAAAAATGAAAGGTATTGCAGGTTTTGAACAGGGGCTCTCCAGGAGAAGTTGGGGTACAAAGGGGAAAGAAGGAGGTGATGTAAGTCTATTTATTCAAAATATGTTTTTAAATGTTAACAAATTCAGATAAATTGAAATTATGTATCTTTTTTCGTCATAATTCAATAAAACTTAAATCAAAGGAAAAAAGTTCTTAAAAAAAAAAAAAAGAAACAATGTAAGTTTTTATGGAAAGGCTGGATGAGTTTTAAACTGTTTATGAAGCCATAGCTTCATGGCTGCCTATGCTACCTCCTGACAGCACAGCACCGACTGCGACCTTTAGTCACACAGGACCACTCAGCAGCAGTCACACTGAGGCACAGTGAAGTTTTAAAATAAATCAGCTACTGGAACAAATGTGGGTGTTGGGTGTCAGAGGACGCAGACCCAGAGGGAAACCTGAGGCTTAGGAAACACTACCAACGCCAAACCGCACGACAAGTCAGTGAGAACATACGGAAGAGGGAGGCTTCTGCGCTAGACACCCAGCCACCATCTTTGCCTTCACCAGATCGTCCCCTGAGGTCAGTGTTTCTCCACCCTCTCCATCCCCAGAAGTGAAGTGAGAATGTGCTTCTGTATGTCTGTCCCTCTAAGTACCACATACAAAAAGACCTGAAATGCCCCAGGCTTCCTTTCCCTGACTGTCTCAACCAGTGGTGACTTTCCATGTACTTCACCATCTAACTAAGAAGAGAATCTAAAATCTAAGGACACACTCTTCTCTGCTTCATCTCTGATTTGGCTCACTTAGAGTGCACTAGTCTATTTCCCATGGCTGTGGTGAATACCTGAGGCTAGGAAACTTTATGAAGAAAACAGGCTTACTTAGCTACAGTTCTGGAGACTTGGGGGGCAGGGCACCTGCCACAGCTGAAAGTCCTCTGGGAGGACCTCATGGTAGATGACATCATGGTGGCAAGAGGGTTTGTGAGAGGGGAGGTCATACTGCCACACTTGACTCCACAAGGACTACGTTCCACAGTGTCTTCTTCTAACTGACTTCCCCAGTTGACCTTGGGCCTGACCTCTTCCAGATATCACCAACCTCTTGATATCTCCACACTGGGGACCAAGCTTGTGACACATGAACCCCTGAGGGACAGATGACACTTGAGTGCCAGGTCATTGCATTCTCGTCTCACAAACAGTCTGGGGCCATTCACTCCACCAGCCCAGTTCTAGCTGGCAGCTGGCTGAACTTGTATAACCGCCTGCATGTATGCAGGGTCTTTAGACCCAGGGAGCTCTTCCTCAACCCAGTGCCTGCTCCAGGCCCTTCTCCAGTATCTAGTTGAGCTGTGTCCTTCAAAAGTGATTAGTTCATTCTGACTCCTGCTGAAGGATGTGATTTCATTTGGACACACCATCGTAGTAGATCTAATTAGTGAGTGGGAATCTGCCCTGGAAAGGCATTCCCCCCTAGTCCAGCATGGCCTATATCCTTACCAGAAGATGAGCTGTTGACCCAGGCTTCCTTGTTAGTGTTAGTAGGACCCAGAAGCCATCTTAAGTTATTACTGGCTCCCTTGATAGCTGTTCATTGCCTATCTGTAGTTATAATAAGAACAAGAACCGTGAAATCTCGCCGGGCAGTGGTGGCGCAGGCCTTTCATCCCAGCACTTCAGAGGCAGAGGCAGGCGGATTTCTGAGTTCGAGGCCAGCCTGCTCTACAGAGTGAGTTCCAGGACAGCCTGGGCTATACGGAGAAATCCTGTCTAAAAAAAAAAAAAACAAAAAAACCTGTGAAGTCTCAAACCCAGAATAAACCGCTCAGGTGTCTACTTCACACGTCAAAGCAGACCTAACTTCCAGGTTCTCCCAGCATCCCTGTTACAGGGCACAGCTGGCATACCTGGTCCTCTATCCCCAAACTCTACAGCTGCCTTTCCCCAAGAGGATCTTCCCTATACAATCCAGACATTTAAATTACCCGCCCTTTTTTTTTTTACCCTTTGCCCTCTTGGCTGCTGCACCTGGTTCCCATCTCCCTTCCCCTCCTTGGCTCTCCTCACTTGCTTCAGGGTCGTGCTCACTCTGAACTGTCCCAGATGTCCTTACCCCTGGCTTTGTTCTCCCCTTATCTACAATAAACTTTCTCCTCCGCCACACCTAGGACCAAGTCATGCCCTTTGCTTTTATTTTTTTTTAATTTAATAACACAGTTATTTTTATTGAAAAACAAATTATGCAATACATTCTGGTCATGTTTTCCATCCCCAACTCCTCCCAGATCCTCCCCTCTCCCTTTCCACCCAACTTCATGTTTTTTCTCTCTCCTAAAGAAAGAAAGAAAGAAAAAACACACACACACACACACACAGAAAATTAAAACAAACCAGCCGAAGACTGATAAAGAAAAAAAAAAAGCAAAATGAAACAAAAAGCCCTCCAAGTATCATTGAGTTCATTTTGTATGAGCCAACTATTCCTTGCAATAATAAAAATAATTTTTAAAAAAATGTGAATCAAGCATGTTGCAGCTTAGTCCTCAATGAAATGATGTGGGAGCCGGTTGTTGAGTTTCAAACCTGGGACAGCTGGCTGAGGTGTCTACTTCACACGTCAAAGCAGAGCTGGCCTGCAGGTTCTCCCAGCATCCCTCAGTCCCTACCTGTTATGGGATACTGCTGGCATACCCCATCCTCTACCCTGAACTGTCCAGCCCAGGGACTGGGCTACCCTGGCCCCAGAGGCTCTTCCCTATAGAATCCAGACAGTTTGGCTACTCTCCCCGCATGGTTCACACCTTTGGCCTCCTGGCTGGTGTACTTGGTTCCTTCCCCCGACGCCCCACCCCTTTCCCATGGTTCAGGGTCATGACCATTCTGGACTCTCCCAGATGCACCTGTCTCTCTGGCTTTGCTCTCCCGGCCATCCCACACACATCTATAATAAACTTCTCCTCCACCATGCGTAGAAACAGTCATGTCCTTCCCTTCTTACTCCTTTCTTCACATACTGGTGACTGTAAGAGACCACAGGGGACTGGCTGTATTCCTCCCTAGCTGGGCTATTTGGTATTTAATTCCTACTATGGTTTGACTTCTCAACGGTGACAAAGGTGCCCTAAAGGACCGAATGAGTTAAGTCTCTGGGGAGTGTGGTTGCTCTCTTGGGACTCGATTAGTCACAGTGAGAGTGGTTTGTTGCCCAGAGACTTTGCCTTGCTCCCCTGGCCCTCTTACGTGCTCCTTTGCCGTGTGATCTCTCCCACAGGCATCGTCCTCTCCTACACGCTGCACTCGGCCCTCTGGCATGAGCTTTCTCTATGTAAGGGGAGGCCAGCCAGTGTGGCTGTGACAGAGAGAGGAGGAACAGATGGACTAAGCAATATTGGAGCTTCAGCCCTGAAGCTGTGAGCCGACTAACCCTCTTTATTTCAGGTGTTTTGTTACAATGACACAAGTAAAGACATTGTTTTCATTTATTTTTAAAAAGTCAGCCCCTGCAAAACCTGATGCTTCTCTTTGTTTCCTTTCCAGTTACAAAGACAAGAAGCCCCAGCAGACGCCATTTAGAGGAGGCGTCTCCTCCAAATGAAAAGGTTCATTTGGTTCACAACTCAGTCAATCACAACAGGAGAGCCAAAGCAATTAACCACATCCAAGTCAAGACAGAGTAAATGTAAGAATTCTTCCTCTCAATGGGTTCTCTCCTCTTTATTTAGTCTAAGGCCCAACCCTGGAAATGGTTCTTGTGGGTCTTTCGTACCTCAGTTAACTCAATTAAGAAAATTCTTCACAGGCCGGGCGTGGTGGCGCACGCCTTTAATCCCAGCACTTGGGAGGCAGAGGCAGGTGAATTTCTGAGTTCGAGGCTAGCCTGGTCTACAGAGTGAGTTCCAGGACAGCC
>NC_034594.1:17608394-17609384 GCF_900095145.1 Mus pahari | reverse complement strand
AAAAAAAAAAAAAAAAAAAATCCTCACAGACAAGTCCATAAACCAAGCTAATCTAGACAGTCCCTCCCTGTGAGTCCCATCTCAGAAGACTCCAGATGGTGTCAAGGCAACATTTAAAGCTATCTCTCCAGCCTGCTGTAGCCCAGCCAAAATGGCTTTATAGTGGTTTTTGTTCGTTTACATTTTTGCCTTGTGGAGGCATATGAAATGTATGACCTTTTTCAGCCACCAGGCAGAGGAACAGGCTGTGTTGTGTCATCATGGCCTCCGCAGAGACAGCATCTGACAATCCTCGCAGTGCGAGCCTCGTCAGCACCAGAAAAGACCGGACTCTCAACCTACATTCAGTTCCCTACTTGGGACTTAAAAAAACACAAGCAGCCACCAGAAAGCGAGGCTCACAGGGTATGCAAAGCATTTCTGGGCACTTCTGGTTTTGAAACTGTGATTTGAAGAGGGCAGTTTCCCTTTTATCTGAGAAATCACCCTGAAGCAAGAAGGAGACTGAGAACAGGAACAGGACTCTCTTCAAAGAAATGAAAAGTTATCTGTAACCCCCAAGTCAAAACAGATGAGGAAGGGCATCCCTTGGGGAATAAAAGTCAGGGCAGCCTGGGGGGAAACAAGAGAGAGTGGCCAGGCTCCAGACACTATCAGCAAGGACAAAGGAAGGAGAAATCCTCACAGCCAGCGACACACCCTGAGTCACAAAACCAAGGAGTCCTTTGGGAAAAACAAGCAGGCTCAAGATTCCCTAGACGGAACCGGGCGTGGCGGCGCACGCCTTTAATCCCAGCATTCAGGAGGCAGAGGCAGGCGGATTTCTGAGTTTGAGGCCAGCCTGGTCTACAGAGTGAGTTCCAGGACAGCCTGGGCTATACGGAGAAATCCTGTCTAAAAAAAAAAAACAAAAAAACCTGTGAAGTCTCAAACCCAGAATAAACCGCTCAGGTGTCTACTTCACACGTCAAAGCAGACCTAACTTCCAGG
>NC_034594.1:17603539-17607969 GCF_900095145.1 Mus pahari | reverse complement strand
CGGATTTCTGAGTTTGAGGCCAGCCTGGTCTACAAAGTACATTCCAGGACAGCCAGGGCTATACAGAGAGACCCTGTCTTGGGGAAAAAAAAAAAAAAAAAATTCCCTAGACTGAGTCCTATAAATAGGAAAGGCAGGGCTGAGAGAAAAAGGGCCCAGACAAGGTTGGTCTTCACAGTGATGTGAGGGCAAGATGTGGGGGAGCCAGCCTGGCCTCTATGAAACCCTGTCTCAACAGGGTTGGGGTGCTGGGGAGATGACTCAGCAGCCCCAGGTTGGTCTTCAGCACCCACACAGCAGCTCACAACCTCCTGTAACTCTGGCTTCAGAGGGTCCCTCTTTGGGCCTTTGCTACTGGACACACATACACGGTGCACAGACATACATGATCAAAACACCCATACACTTCAAATAAAAATAACTTAAAAAGAAGAGGAGGAAAACAACATATTATTCAGTTATCAATCCTGACACTACTGGGTAATAATAGGCTCCAGTGAGTGAGAAAAGAGCTCCTACACCCCCCCCCCACACACACACCCCGACTGAAGGGAGAAGAGGGGAGTTGTTTATGCATGTTAAGGCGTATGTATCTATTCATAAGAAAAGGCTAAGATGGCAGGACTTAGAGAATGTTCCAGGTGGAGGAATCGCATACAAACGTGATAAATTATTTCTCCTTCAGCAAAATGAGCCAACTCAAGCCAGATCAGATTGTATTAAAGGCAGGTTTACAGGGAAGCTGCTTTCAGCCAAGTTCACTGACCCCAAAGACAAGGGCTAGGAAGTAGGAAGTAACCAAGGAAAGGGGGGGGGGCTTCGAGAAAGAGAGAAAGGGAGACCAAAATGTCTGGCTTTTATAGGGAAGAGCCTGGGGGGATTGAGGGGGGCTGGAAAGTTCAGGATTGGAGTCAAGGTGTGCCAGGTAAGGACTAAGGGATGCTGGGAGAACCTGGAGACCAGGTCAGCTTTGATATGTAAAACATGTGCCTCATTCCCTTGTGGGGTGGGGGTGTCTGAAACCAAACAAAAAGCCTAGGGGCTGAGGAGTCAGGTCGTACAAAGACAAGATGACACACAAACTACTTTCTTTGTTTCAGGGTTAAATCTCCTTAGCATTGCTACAATAGGCTATGCTAAGAAGACTTAGTAACAATCACAAGAGCCCCTCAGGTGTATTGCTTAGTGGTGCACAGCAGGACTGTGCAAGCCAGAAGGATCCTGTAACAGGAAGAGACTGAGGGATGCTGGGTCTGTGTTGTTACTAGCGTTCTTTTGGAAGCTGCTCATTCAGTGCTAGAAATGTAGAGAGTGAAACCAAGAAGCTGAACGTTTACCTTTAGTTCATTCCATGACAGCATGTGCTAGAAGTTCTGGAAACTTCCTTAGTTACGCTAATTGCCTGTTTTGTGTGGTGGTTTTCTCAAGGTTCCTCCTATCTGCCATCATGAATGTTGTTGAAGAATCCCCACGACAAAGTTCTGAATTAGATGCCAATGGGTGTAAAGAGTGAAAGTGGCCAGGGCTCTGCCACCAAGGAGTCCTCAGCTGAGAAGGAACTGACAGGAAACCACAGGGCCACATGGTGAGTCCAGGATCCTGTGACTTCTTGGACTCAGTTTCTCAAAGGCAGAAGTAAAGAGGTGAGGGAAGATGATGGAGGGCCACTTGGAGGAGGTGTCCTACCAGGGACTGTCACAGGGACACCGAGGCTCTGAAACTCACAGCCTACCCCCCCCCCCATGCTGCTATGTAATTAACCCACCAAACCATGGCAGAGAATTAGCACTTACTTAATTTGGCCTATACTTCATTTTATTCCTAAGAGATCTGAGAAAGGTTACTAGAACATGCAGCAGGATCGGAATGCAGCGGGATAGGATAAAGACGGTGTCAAGAACCTAAAGAGCCCTTGGGACATTTTTTATCTTTCTGAGCCGTCACACACACTGAGAGGGAAGAGCCTGTGAGAAGGGACTCAGCACCAGAAGCAGTGGCAGCGGGGAACTGGGCAAAGTTTGTCAGCTTCGACGATGTCTCTATGCTATGGCCCTGTCTCACCTGGAACTCAGAATCCTCCTGCTTCAGCCTGCTGGGTCCTGGGATTACAGATGCAAGCCACTATGCCCAGGCCAGGAGATCTTCTTGAATGAAAAAAAGAAAAGGAAGGAAGGAAGAGGGAGGGAGGAGAAAGGAAAGAAGGAGAGGGGGAGGGGAAGGGAAGGAAGGAAAGAAGGGGAAGGGAAGGAAGGAAAGAAGGGGAAGGGAAGGAAGGAAGAGAGGAGAAAGTTTCTTGTAGATAAAAGGGAGAACACAGCCAGAGTCAGACATCTGGGAGTCTGCAGTCGTCAGGATCCTGAGCGTGTGGGGACAGAGGTGGGAGCTGGGCTGAGCAAGCAGGAGGACCAGGTGCAGCAGCCAGAAAGCCCAAGGTACAAAACGGGAGGAGGGTACCCAAAATGTCTGGATTATAGAGGGAAGGCAAGCCAGACTCTTAGGCTGGAGAGCTCAGGGTGGGGGCAGGGTATGCAAGCCAGGAGGATCCTGTAACCTGTAGAGACCGGTGTGTGTCCAGAATGAGGCTGCGGGTCTGCTTTGATATGTTGAATAGGCACCTCAGCTGTTTGTCCCGGTTTGAAACCTAGCATGTTCATAATGGCATCTTACCAAACTGTTACCCTAAGATGGAGGCAGACGAGGAGGGCAAGCACCGAAGTACCCTTCCAGTTCTATAAGCACAGAACATATCACACACACACACACACACACACACACACACACCCAGCTGTAGGTGAATTCTGTGCCCCTCCCCGAACATGGGCAGAAGGTATGTTCATTCCCAACACCCCGGCATACTCTGCAGATACTGTCAATTTAAAATAGGTTTATTGGCTGGACCCTGATACAAGTGGTTTTTATAAAAAGAGATTTCTATGCGGTTGGATACACAAAGAAGAGGCAGAGTGAAGATGGAGGACAGAAGAGACACTTTCACAGACCAAGAAGCACCTCTACTCCTCAGTCTCCACTGCCACCAATGAGACAATTCAAGTCAGATTAGAAGGCAGGTTTATTGGGAAGCTGCTCTCAGGCACGTGTGTTCATTGGCCTCAAGGACCGAGGTCGCCAAGAGGGGGTGGGAAGGAGGAGTGCGTGCATGTAGTGAGAGGAGAAGAGATGGAGAAACTAAAATGTCTCAATTATATAGGGAGGAACCTCTGCGGGGGAAGGGCAACCCAGCCCCTGGGCTGGAAAGTTCAAGGTTGGGGCAGGGTTTGCCAGGTAGAGACTGCTGGGAGAACCTGGAGGCTAGATCTGCTTTGGTATGTAAAATATGCACCTGGGTCCCTTGTTCCAAGTGGAAGCCAAACACCACACTTCAGAAGTAGCAGGAAGTAAGTCCTTCGCCTTTGAATTCCAGGAAGAGATTGGCCTTCCTTACCTACACCTTGATTCTGGACTCTCAGAGAACTTTAAGGCAATAGATGACAACTGTTCTCAGCCACCTGTCCTGTGGAGCTTTGATACAGCAGCCCTTGGAACTGATGCTGAGGAAAAATCTCTCAGGACACTTAAATGCAGTGTAGTGTATTTGAACAACTACTAAAAAGAGCACAGGAAACTATAAAAAAGAGCACAACAAAACAATTACATATTAACTAGAGAGGTAGAGAACAGGAGAGATCCTGAGACTGTCCCCACATGATCTGATGGCATCTGCAGGGAAAACAGAAGTGTGGCACTGTGACAGTTTAATTGGTTAAAGTCACCTGCTATTAGTGGAAGCCAAGCTGACATAGTCAAACTGTGTGGCTGGTTGGTTGGGGCCAAGAGCCCAAGAGACTGGTGCAGCCAAAATGGCTGTATTATATAGGGATGCAGCTGGGGTGAGGGACGAAGAACCCTAGCCCATGTCGGGAAGAGGTTTACAGTACAGGGGCAGAGTGAGACATGCTGGGAGGATGCTGGGAGAGCTGGTCAGTGCTGGCTTTGATATATTAAATAGGCAACTCAATTAGCCATTTGTTCAAGGTTTGAGCTCTACCACTTGGTTGGTTGGTTGGTTGGTTGGTTGGCTGGCTGGCTGGCTGGCTGGCTGGTTGATTGGTTGGTTGGTTGGTTTAGGAAAGGAGCTAACAAAAAATTATTCTTCAGAAACAAACTTTATTAGAAGAGAGGACCTTGCAACCATAGGAATCATGATCAGACCTTAAAGTAAGAGAACATTAAAATAGATACTGTGGGCTGGTGAGATGGCTCCGTGGGTAAGAGCACCCGACTGCTCTTCGGAAGGTCCGGAGTTCAAATCCCAGCAACCACATGGTGGCTCATAACCATCTGTAACAAGATCTGACACCCTCTTCTGGAGTGTCTGAAGACAACTACAGTGTACTTACATATAATAAATAAATAAATCTTTAAAAAAAATA
>NC_034594.1:17595881-17603365 GCF_900095145.1 Mus pahari | reverse complement strand
TCTCTTCTTCTTTTCCCCCCTTCCCCCTCCTCTCTCTCTTCTCTACTCTTCTACCCACTTTGCCGCTCCCCATCCCTGCTTAATAAACCTCTCACGTGGAATCACCTTGGCGTGGTCTGCTGTTTGGTTTATCCGCTCAAATCATATATATTAATATTGCTTAATAATGCTAATTCATAAAAGAGGCCCAGACGAGAGCCTCAGAGACACTCCCAAACAAAGGAAAATATCTGGCTTTTCTATCTTTCTCTCATTGGGCACTCTGCACCATGCGATTTAGCCTGGGATATCCACAAGAAGCATGGAGGACCAGAAGGAAAATTTACACATTTGCACACACACACACACACACACACACACACACACCTATGCTCTGTCGAGTGTGTTGGCTTCAGCTCAGTCACAGGAGACATTGACAATGGTGTGGGTTAATATAACTCCTGCCACAGTCGAGACAGAGGCACCTTGTCACTGAGATCTCTCTCATTGCTTTTAATATAATATTAACGTGCAGCCCCATCTCCTGATCCCAGCAACCACCATACCTATAATTTTTCATCTCAAAAAATGTTACATAGATAAAATTACATAGTATGTAACTTTCTGAGGCTTATGTCTTTGTTACTTAACCTTCGTGGTTGATTCAAGTTGTTACATAGATCAGTGTGAGTTCCCTCTGACTGTTCAGTACTATTCCATATCGTGAATACAAGATGACCCTCTCTGATACATAATTTCAGTTACCTATGCTCAGTTACAGTTCAAGCATATTAAATGGACCAAAAATAAAACCACTCATAAATTTTAAATTACACACATTCTGAGTCTGATAATGATAGCTCACACTATTCCATACCACCCAGTTCCATCCCGTTCAAGATAATGGGGGGGGGTCACCTGTTGTCCAGCAGAAACAGGTATATATTCCACCCCACTCTTTGTCACTGAAGAGTTGTTGGTTTCTATTATCACATATATGTGGCTTGGTATTAACACGTTATAGTTTCAGGCATCCACTGGGGGTCTTGGAATGTGTCTTCTGACCATTAAAGAACTACAGTATCACAATTTGTTAAGTCACTCATTGAAGGACATCTGGATTGCTTCTAGTTTTGAGCTATTGTTAATAATAATAATAATTTAATAATAATAATAATAATAATAATAATAATAATAAATCAGCTAGGCACAGGTTTCTGTTGAGTAAATGCCCAGGAATACAACTGCCAGGTGTTTGGGTCCTGTGTGATTCCTGCTCTTCCTTAGAGGGCTGCCACACTGATCCCATGGGGGTGGCAGCATTTTACATGGCCCCCAGCAAGCTGGGACCAGCCTGTTTTCCACAGGTCTTTGCCAGCATGTTATGCCACTGGTTTTTGTTTGGTTGGTTGATTTGATTTGGGTTTTTTGGTTTTCTTTCTTTTCTTTTCTTTTTTTTTTTTTTTTTTTGTTTTTTTTTTTTTTACGAGACAGGGATTCTATGTGTATCCCTGGCTGTCTTGGAATTCACTCTGTAGACCAGGCTGACTTTGAACTCAGAAATCTGCCTGCCTCTGCCTCCCAAGTGCTAGGATTAAAGGCGTGCGCCACCACTGCCTGGCAGTGCCACTGTTTTACCTTTAGGCAATCTGATAAGTAGGCAGTGGGTATCATATGGGGATTTTAATTTGCATTTCCTTAATAGCTAATAATATCCAGCATCTTTTCGCATGTGGCTCACTTTTTCACCGTTGGCCTCTTTTGTTTTTTCAGAGTCTTTCTTTCTACATAGCCCAAGCTGGGCTTCTAGTCTAGCCTGCTGAGTGCGCGGGTTCCAGCGTGTGTCTCTTTTAACAGGAAACTTCTTCATGTCTTTTCTCCATATCTAGCTAGGATGATTTTGCTAGAGAACTTGGGAGAAATCTTTTTATATTATACACACACAGTCTCTAAGTTTTCTATCATGTAAATCATTCATAGCAGGCTTCACGCAGACAGCTTGCTGACAATGTTTTCTTTATTCCTAGTTGTCAAGTTTCTTAACAAAATCGAATAATGCATTTCCCAAATGCTTCTCCATTGTCAACTGAGGTACTCAAGAGGCTTCCAGGTTTGAGCATGCAACATTGCACTTGCCAGGCTCTGGTTGGTCTGAATGAGGTTTGCATACAAGGGATAAATCCCAATTACATCTACACTGTATCATCGTGTCCACTGCCTGCTGCTCGGCTTCTGTGTTGCGATGGATTCCTGTAAGTTCTTGAGGGAACGCTGAGGCTGGTTTTCCTTTTGTGCACGTGGAGGGAGTCTTTCTCCAGTTTTGGGGTAAATGAAAGTGTTCCTACCTCTTCCACTGTGAAAAATTGATAGTTAAAGACAATGTAAAAGGTGAGATGGTTCATTAGGTATAGAAGCTCACAGCCAAGTCTAACAACCTAAGTTCGATCCGTGGAACCCACGGATCAGGAGGAGAGAAATGATTCCCATGAGCTGCCTCTGACTTCCACGTGCACTTGTGTAAGATCAATCGATGTAAAAAGAGTGAAGACGTTTTATAAAGCTGATGCTGACACTTCTTTGTCCAATAACAGAATCTTCTAGAGACACGTGTACCTGGATATTGTTGGACATCATCCTTAAATTACAAGCTTCGTTTTCTTAGTGACCGTGGGCCTTGGTAGGTTACTGGCTTGTCTTAAGTTTTGGAAGCTCATGCTTTTCAGGGGAAATTCCATTCCTTCCACATTGTGGGTCTGTGAGAGTGAAGCTACTCCTGGCTGTGCTTGTGTGGACACGTCAACCCATCCTGATACCCATGTCAACCCTGACCATCCTATGCTCCTAAGCTGTTTTTTTGTTTTGGTGTTGTTTTTGTGTTGTTTTGTTTTGTTGGTTTTTCAAGACAGGGTTTCTCTGGGTAGCTCTGGCTGTCCTGGAACTTACTCTGTAGACCAGGGTAGCCTTGAACTCAAAAATCTGCCTGCCTCTGCCTCCCAAGTGCTGGGATTAAAGGTATGCACCACCACTGCCCAGCTGTATATTTTTGAATGGACGACATAAACCCCAATTGTCTCCATTTAAGGACCAGGCTTGAGTTTGAAAAAGAAGGCAGTGTTATGGTTTGTATATGCTCTGCCCAGGGAGTGGCACTATTAAAAGGTATGGCCTTATTGGAGTAAGTGTGTCACTGTGGGTGTTGGCTTTAATACCCTAGTCCTAGCTGCCTGGAAATCAGTCTTCCACTAACAGCCTTCAGATGAAGATGTAGAACTCTCAGCTCCTCCTGCACCATGCCTGCCTGGATGTTGCCTTGCTCCCACCTTGATGATAATGGACTGAACCTCTGAACCTGTAAGCCAGCTCCAATTAAATATTGTCCTTGTAAGAGTTGCCTTGGTCATGATGTCTGTTCCCAGCAGTAAAACCTTAACTAAGACAGGCTGTAAGACACTGGCTCCAGGAACAGACCATAAAATCCAGAATGAGATCATAAAACCCACCCCCAAAGAACAGCCTAGGGATAACCACAAGAATGGAAAAATATTTTACCCTGGGATGGATCATCTGTACTGGGAAGTCCTATCTCATCCTGTAGTTAGATGTTCACGACAGGAATTCATACTACTGACTACCTGACTCAAGCCAATCAGAAGCCAACCCCTGTGACCTCCCCTAGCACCCATCAATGGAATTTTAGATCACCTAGCCCACTCACTAATATAGAAAAACTAACATAGTTTTTCTATGCCAATCAAAGTTATACTAATGTTATAGTAAAGATATAATGGCTTTGGTCCCTGCCGATCACATTAGAGATTACCTAATTCTTCTAGAGAGTTCCCCTGATCCCTTATAAGAAGGCCTGTATGCCTTTGTTTATGGTCACCATTTTGGAAAATAGTTGATCCCCACATGCTGGATGTTTCTGCAAAATAAACGCTCTTTGTCTTTGCATACTCCCTGAGTCTGGGGTCTGCCTGCAGCAGTTTTTGGACCCTTACATGTTCCCCCTTTGTCAATGCTTTGCTTTAAGATTACTGACGTTTTTGAAGGGCCAGCTCTTTGTCCACATTCACAGATGCTTCACAGCTGAGCTAAGCCATTCACACACCATAGAGCTCACCCCCATAAAGCACACGCAGTGTTCAGAGAGTGAGCCCATGTCACCGCTGACCCCCACGACCGTCCTCTCACCCCACAAAGCAGATTAGGTGTGGTCACTGCTGCCCAGGCCTCCTCCAGCCCTTGACCACAACTAGTCGACTTTGTTTCTCTGGCTTTGCTGAGTCTCAATATCATGCAGACAAACAGAGCCAGGTGTGCCCATAAGTCCGAAGTCAAGAATCTGAGGCTCAAGGACGGCAAGTTTGAAGCCAGCCTGAGCTAGGCAGGGATAAGGAGGAGAAGAAGAAGAGGAGAGAGATGGAAGGAGACAATAATTATTGTATTGGGTTTATTTTCCCATCAAATTTTCATTACTACATCATATTCCAACAATAAAACTGTCTATGTAAAACACAGGTCTGGCCTCAAGGAAGGTAAGTGTTTATTCTGGGCCATATGTGACTAACCATAGTCCAGGGACAGAACAGACTCAGGATGTCCCCCAGTGACCTGTTCCATCATGGAAGCAATTATATCAACTTTTGTACAGCCACAAATCAAGACGTTTACAAAATTCACTGATGTGACCATCAGCCAGGCAGACAGGTTATAACAAGGCAAAGTCTTGGAAACCACAAAGATCCAGTCAGTGAATCAGACTTGTAGACCCTTGAGCACCGGTGCAACTTTCTTCAGCTCACCCAGCATAAATCAATGTTTTGCTCCATTTTATCTTTCCCAATGCTGCGGGCTGAACCCAGAGTCTCATACTTGCTAGACGACTGCCCTACTCAACTTCCTTCCTTCCATTTCTTCTCCTGGTGGTGGGTCTTTTCCTCGACTGTGGGCAGTTGGTTTTCAGTGAGTGTCCAGAACACAAGTGGCAGAAGCAGGGCGAACAGAAATGCCGGGAGGTTCACTGTTCTTGCTCTAAGCAATCTTGTTTATTAAACAAGTATTCTGGGACTGATGACAGCCTTCGGTTCATTTTCAGAGTTCTTAAAAAACAAACAAACAAACAAACAAACAAATGTTGATTGTGAAATGTCTGTCCCTTTCTTACAGCTTTTGGAAAGAGTTCTGCAGGTCGGTTGTGGCTGTTTTCGCTGACATGGCATAACATTCATTGATTTGGAAGTTGTACTGGCTAGTTTTGTGTCAACTTGACACAGCTGGAGTTATCACAGAGAAAGGAGCTTCAGTTGGGGAAATGCCTCCACGAGATCCAGCTGTAAGGCATTTTCTCAATTAGTGATCAAGGGGGGAGGGCCCCTTGTGGGTGGTGCCATCTCTGGGCTGGTAGTCTTGGGTTCTATAAGAGAGCAGGCTGAGCAAGCCAGGGGAAGCAAGCCAGTAAAGAACATTCCTCCATGGCCTCTGCATTAGCTCCTGCTCCCTGACCTGCTTGAGTTCCAGTTCTGACTTCTTCAGTGATGAATACCAATGTGGAAAATGTAAGCTGAATAAACCCTTTCCTCCCCAACTTGCTTCTTGGTCATGATGTTTGTGCAGGAATAGAAACCCTGACCAAGACGGAGGTATTTCTTCTTCTCTCCCCACCACTTTTGGATGCAGCCCAGAGAAGCTGATGTGCTACATTTTCTTTTTTGTTCTTTTTCCTGTATTGTTGCCCTGAGACTCACTCTTTACTCCGTAGATCATTCCAGAATCTTTTTTATAATCCCAGTGTTTAGAGTTTCCTGTTGTCTTTCCATTTTTCACTGCTAGCTGGATATTCTAGGAACTTATTTTTATGTGACTTTTTTTTTAAGTCTTTAAAATGTCTTGAGGTTTGTATTTCTTTTTACTTTTCAGAATAAGATTGGCTATGAATATGACTGTCTCATAGATATTTATTTAAAAACATGAAAGCTGGGTATGGTGGTATTATAATCCTAGAATTTGAGAAGCTAAGGCAGAAGGATTGCCGTAAGTGAAGGTTGGCCTGGGCAAGACCCTGTTTCAAAGTCAAAGAAGAAAAAAAGAGAAGAACATGAATGAGGGGGGGGGAGGAGGAGGAAAAGGAGGAAGAGAAACAGCACCGTTATTTTGCTGTCTAAATAGAATTTAGATTTTTGTTGGATGGAGTTGCTGTTCAGAGATCCTGTATCAGAAAGAGCTGGGGAGATGGCCCAATAAGAGAACTTTCTATGCAAGCATGAGGACCTAAATTCATATCCCCAGCACACACATAAAAATCCAGGCACAAGTACATGTGCACCCATAACCATAATGCTATGTATGGGAAGAGGGGACAGAACCACTGGGCCTTGCTGGCCACCAGTACAGTTCCAAGTTCCTCCTCTCTGGTGAGAGACTCTGTCACAAATAAAAATAAAGCAGAGAGATGGTCTCTATGTACATATGAATACCCACACTTACTCACATAAAAGAAAAAAACAAATCTTTGTAGACTTGGTTTAAGTCTTTCTATCAGTTGTTAACAGTGGAGTATATAGGCATCCTTATTGCATATATACCTGTCTATACACAAAGGCACATACACCTAAATCTACACACCTGTCTCAGATACTTTTCCAATGCTAAAAGAGACCATGATGAAGGCAATTTATAAACAAAGAGTTTATTGGGGGATCCCAGTTCCAGAGTGTTAGAGTCCATGACCAAGCAAGCAAGCAAGCAAGCAAGCATGGCATGGCTGGAGCAGTTGCTGAGAGCTCACATCTGATCAACAAGCATAAGGCTGAGTGAGAGCTTACTGGGAATGGTATGGGTCTCTAAAACCTCAAAGCCCAGGCCCAATGACACACCTTCTCTGATAATGTCATACCTCCTAATCCTTCCCAAATAGTTCCCCCAAGTGACAGAAGCCACCTAGGAAATTCTGATTTAATTCAAATAATTTTAGGAAGAAAGTTTAAGGAGATGGTTTTAGTTGTTTTGCCAGAAAGATGTAATAAAGTTAAAATCAAGACTAGAATGTGCCTCCTCCTCATAAAATAGTAAGTAAAGACTGCATAATAAGGAATACAATGAGCTTTCATAAATTACACTAAGAATAGAAATAAGCTTGGGGCAGATTTGTGATGAAGGAAAAACATTCTATGTCAAATCCAAGGATGAGGCCACAGGTGTGGACCATGATAAAGCAAAGCCATGGGAAACTGTTGCTTTGAACTTATAATGAGCTTATAGAATGAAACACTGCTTTGAACTTCCTATCAACATCCTTCTGTAACTCCCCTCCTGTGTAACATTTTATCTATGATGTCATTTTCTAAAGGACTTTTGGCTAGAAAAATATAAAAAGGCTGTAAGAAAAAATAAAAGGTGGCTGTTGGGGCTCTGCTCCATCCACCAAATGTACATATATATATATATATATATATATATATATATATATATATATATATATATATATATATATATATATATATATG
>NC_034594.1:17523683-17594806 GCF_900095145.1 Mus pahari | reverse complement strand
AAAAAAAAAAAAAAAAAAAAAAAAAAGAATATCTTTATTTCCCTTTTTTTGCTGACAGATCATTTTGACAGGTGGAGAATTAGTAGGCACCAAGTCTTTATCCCAACATTTGATTTCCATGTGGCTACCTAAACAAGCTCTGAACAGGAAAGGCACCAGTAGCCATGCTGATATGGAAGGGGGAAGTTGTGTGGAGTCCCACCCTACACAAAGAACTATGAACCACTAAGAGGTTCTGAGACTCAGTGGTGTAGCCTTCCCCTAGGGAGATGCTCCTGACTGAATATCCCATATCAAAATGTCAACCCCAAAAGTCACGGACATGCTGGCACTGAACAGACTCAGCAGGTTGTATCTATATGTATTTATATATACATATATTTATACATGTACACACACACACACACACATATCAGCAGGAATTAAAGAAGAAGCCAGGAGCCAGACATGGTGGCACACGCCTTTGATCCCAGCACTCGGGAGGCAAAGGCAGGCAGATTTCTGAGTTCGAGGCCAGCCTGGTCTACAGAGTGAGTTCCAGGACAGCCAGGGCTACACAGAGAAACCCTGTCTCGAAAAACCATAAAAACATAAAAAATAAAAAATAAAAAGAAGAAGCCAGGAATTTAAGGAGGAGAGTGTGTCATGGAAGGCACTGGAAGAAGGAGATGGGATAGAGGGAAATTATGTAATTATATATTCCTATATTCCCACCACCCCCCTCTACTCTGGCTTTGCTCCCTCCAGCCTGATATATATTATATATCATATATATATATTATATATATATATATATATATATATATATATATATATATTACACTGTAGCTATCTTCAGAAGCCCCAGAAGAGGGAATCAGATCTCATTACAGAGGGTTGTGAACACACCATGTGGTTGCTGGGATTTGAACTCATGACCTCTGGGACAGCAGTCGTACCCACTGAGCCATCTCTCTAGCCCCTATGTAATTATATTTTAATAAGTATTTTTTAATTTTTAAATCAGCACACAAGGTGTTAAATAGTATTATGGCATTTTCAAACACAGTATGTTTTAGTAGATTCTCCCCCCACCTTCCTCCTTTGTGCCCCTACCCCAGTCTCTTTTTCTCTTTCATGGCACAGGTGTGATTTTTGCCGCCCCCAGCCCCAACCTGTTCTCATCACCTATTTTTGAATGTGTTTTATGATTATTTTGTCAAAATTGGGAAATGTTCTGTGGTAGTTTGAATAAGAATGGTCCCCATAGGCTCATATATTTGAATGCTTAGTCATCAGGGAGTGGCACTATTTGGGAAGGATTAGTGGGTGTGGCATTGTTGGAAAAGTGTATCATTGGGGTGGGCTTTGAGGCCCAGTGACTCTGTCCTCCTGGTGCCTTGGATCCAGATGTAGAACTCTCAACTCCTTCTCCAGTGTCATGTGTGCCTGCATGCCACCATGCTCCCTACTATGATGACGAAGGACCCAATCTCTGAACCTGTAGCTAGCTAGCCGCAGTTAAATGCTTTCCTTTATATGCATTGCTTTGGTGACGGTGTCTCTTCACAGCAAGAGAACAGTGACTAAGACATTGTTGCTTCCATTACTTCTTAGTTCTATTAATTATTTATCTTCTCATTCTAAAAGTCCAATGGCAGAAATGTTTATTTTTACTTCTCACCATAATCCCCAAGTCTCTGCTCTTTTTCCTTCTCGTTTACTTCCTCAGGCTTCTCCCTTTAGGTCATCGCTATTCAGTCTTCAGCTTGGCTCTCCCTTTGCTTATGGGACCATTTGAATGTTTTAATTTGGTGATAATGATAGTTATGATTTCCATTCTATAATTTCATCTAGTCTTCCTTTGTTATTTTTAAATATCATCTGCTTTTCTGGGATTATTGGGTTTTTTTTGTTTGTTTGTTTTGTCTATGTTCTGATCATTCTTTATTGTTTCTGGAAACCTTTAAAAAAAAAAAGATTTCCTTTTAGTTCTGTATGGAGGTATGTACATGTTTGTTCAGAAGAGGGTGTCAGATCCCCTAGGACTGGAGTTACACACAGTTGTGAGCCACCTGGTGTGGGTGCTGAGAATGGAACTCAGTTCCTTTACAAGAGCGTGGAGCATTCTTAACTACTGAGCCCTCTCTCCAGACCCTCTTAAGGCATTTGTTTGTTTGTTTATTTATTTATTTATTTATTTATTTATTTATTTATAGGCCAGTTGTTACTGTGTAGCACTGTCTATATAACTTTCTTTGTAGACTAGGCTAACCTGGGAAACAAACACAATCACCCGCCTCTGCCTTCCCAAGGCTGGGATTAAAGGTGTGTGCCCACGTGCCTAACCTCTCATCTATTTTTAAGTTTTATCTTTATTTTTACCGTGTGTACATGGGGCGGGTGTTGTGCGTGTGAGTGGAATGTCCTCAGAGACAGAAGAGGATGGTGGATCCACAGGAGCTCGAGGCACAGGCAGCTGTGAGCCACCTGACATGAGCACTGAGCCCGTGGGTGCTGGGAGCAGGCTCTTGGCTTCAGCAAGAGCCGTGTACGCGCTCTTCCCCTGTGCTAGACTCTGCCCTGCCCTGCCCTGCCCTGGCCCTCGAAGCATTTTTTTATGATGGCTGATTTAAAGTCCTTGTCATGTGATTCCAACCTCTGATTCATCTCAGTATTGGAATCTGTTCGTGGTGATTTGAATTAGGATGAGTGATTTCCGGTTGTATATTGAACAGTTTGGATCATTACATTTTGATTGTAAATCCTATTCACCCCCACCCCACCCCACACACACCCATTTTGGCATATACTCATTCATTTTAGGTGCAGGTAGAAGTGTACGTGGAGACCCACCTCCCTACTGGCCCTGCTGACACCATACTGACACTAGTTGAACAGTAACTCACAGTACCTATGAATGCCTTTTACTGGGGTGGAAATTCAACGAGCCTAGTAGTCCCGACACAGGCTTCCTTGTTGTCTACAGACAGCACAAACTTCACTTCCTGATAACTGAGAGGACAAGAATCAGGACCCACCCTGCCAACCCTCCACAACCCTGTCTACATACCATAGATCATGTACATGTAGGTCCTCAGCTAACCCCGGTCTCTACAGACCATACCTACTGAAGCAAAACAAACAAACAAACAAACAACAAACAAACAAACGGGAAATCAGTGTAGAGCATGATCCCAGTACTTGGGCAGTGGAGGCAGGAGGATGCTAAGTGTCTCACTGGCCTGGGCCAGAAAGCAAAACTCACTGCTGGAGGGCAGATATCTGGGTGGGGCTCACTGCTGGAGGATAGACAACCAGGGACAGCTCACTGTGCCCTCCGTGACCTAAGCTTCTCTTCTCCCAGCCCCACAGTGGGGAATACGTTTTCCCTGCGCTGTACTTTCAGCTCTCCCAGGCCACAGGTTGCGCTGGGCTCCACACAGAATACAGGAGAGGCAAGCAGGACGGGGGAGGAACTCAATCCCAGATTCCGAGGTCCTCAGCCAGGCTCCACTTGCGACAACCTTCAGAGCCTCTTTATGCTTTCGTGTTGCATGTCCAGTGTAACTAGATACAAGACCACTGATGATTTTGTATGAAGATTAAGAACGGTGTGGGAAAGACGGAACGTTAAGTAAAAAGTATAGAAGCCGAGGACAGCGGCTCCTGCTCAGCACTTAGAAGGCATTGACATTTTGAGGGCAGCCTAGAAAGCCTGAACCACTATCTCAACATGAAAGAAAAGGGGAGAGAGATGGGGGCAGGAAGGAGAGAGGAAGAGGAGGGAGGAAAAGAGAGGTGAAGGCGGAGGCAGAGGGAGAGGGAGAACCAACATTAACAGAGTTTATTTAATGAAGTGAAATAAATTGCCTTTCCTCTTATTTTTTTTCCCACTGTTCCCACTTCCTGAAATTCTCCAAACCACCATCCCAGACTCGATAAAGCATTCAAAGAATTCTCAATTCATTTTGAGTAAACACACACGAGCCTCCCCCTCAGATCGCCTCTTGGTCTTGGCCTTCATTCTCTTCTCATTATGAATCTATTCTCTCTTTCTCAAGGGCATTTGTCTCCAATGAGGTGAAAACCAAGAATCAGGCTATAGTTTTGGTTCATCTCCCCCCCCCACTCTGACTCTGTTAGCTGCCCATCTCCCCTGCGCCCAGACAACCCTCCCCACCCCCACCCCCAGCCCCACCCCAGCCTCACCCAGCCCCACCCCCAGCCCTACAACCGTCTCCATCACTTATATAACCTGTACAACCTAGGCTGCTGTTGTCTCGTTTCCACACCCAAGAGCATGAGTTCCTGAAGCTCCTGATCCATCCTGCATGACATCATTACACAGGTGTGGGATGAATGGAAGGACAAAAGTGTTGGATGAAGGGATGGAAGGATGCACTAATATGTTAAATGCTCCACTCTGTAATTCTCCCCCATCCAATTCCTTACACCCAGCCTTAACATTTCCCAAAACTGTCCAGAGTCATGTTCTCACTGAGATTTAATTAAAGGTTGCTATAGGTTTGTGGGTACACACTGGATTGGAAATATCCTTACAGGCTCCCGTCCAGGCCACCCCTGCTGTGAGGGCCCATGGTTCTGTGAACACAAACACAAAAATTCTCTCCTCTCCTCTCCACACAGTTTCCAGACTCCTGAGCAAGCCTGTGCCTTTTGAAAATATTCTATCAAACTTTTATAAGGATGATGATGGTGATGATAATGATGATGGTAATGGAAGAGCTTCCACAATATCTTTCCCTCTGTGGCTACCATAAACCAGGGGACAATATAGATGAAGTCTTTGTAGGTGCTAAATAACAAATGACACAAGACCAAGACAAAGAGCCCAAAAGGTGAGACGCACGGCTGCTCAAATACTTGTCTTAGAAAAGTTTTCCAGTTTCAGAGAAGTGGAGTCAAGGCAGAACATGAAGGTCTAGTTGAGTATGGAGGAGAAAATAACAATGTTGTGTCGATTCGGGGGCTGGAATCCGTGAGGGGACTCAACAGAGGAGGAGAAATCCATGTAGAATTCTGCATGACATGAATCTGCTGTTGAGGGATGGTCTGTCCATGGACAGGGCAAGGCCCCCGGTAGTGTGACAGACAGCCATTCCAGCAGTGTTGTGAACAATGTGACAGAGACAGCAGAGCTAAGCAGTTCTTCATGATGGAGTTCAGTCCATTTCGGAGACCAGCGGGAACCCCCTCACCTGATCGACATCACTCACCTCCCACAGAGACACTGGAAAGCCCCCACCTGATAAGACCGCAGAGCATTTTCTCCCATGTGTATGTCTATGTGTGTGACATGTTCATGTGCTCAGTGCACCTCCGTGTGTGTGTGTGTGTGTGTGTGTGTGTGTGTGTGTGTGTGTGTGTGTGTAGAGGCCAGAGCTTGACATCAGGAGCTTTCCTCGATGGCTATTTATTTATTTATTTATGGCAGGGTCTCTCATTGCACCCAGAGCTTACCAATTCTGTTACACTGACTTCCCAACAAGTCCCGGGAAGTGTCCTGTTCTTGCCTCCCCAGTACTCTGGTTAGAGATACATGCACTCTCTGATGGTTTGTGTATGCTCAATCCAGGGAGTAGCACTATTAGAAGGTGTGGCCTTGTTGGAGTAGGTGTGACCTTGTTGAAGTGGGTGTGGCTTTGTTGGTGTGGGTGTGGCTCTGTTTGAATAGGTATGTCACTGTAGGTGTGGCTCTAAGACCCTCATCCTAACTGCCTAGAAGTCATTCATCCACTAGCAGTCTTTAGAACTCTCAGCTCCTCCTGCACCACGCCTGCCTGGATGCTGTCATGTTCCTGCCTTGATGATAATGGACTGAACCTCTGAACCTGTAAGCTAGCCCCAATTAAATGTTGTACTTATAAGAGTTGCCTTGGTCATGGTGTCTATTCACAGCAGTAAAACCCTAACTAAGACACCATCATAGCTGGCTTTTTAATGTGGGTGCCAGGGATCAAACTTCGGCCCTTGTGTTTGTGCATCAAGTGCTTCCCCACCTGAGCTATCTCTCCATCCTCTCCAAGCCCATTTCATGAGGCCCGAATCCAGGTCCTATCAAAGCATCCTTACTTCCAAGGGATATGAGATGAAGTGTCTATGGCTGAGATCTGCTGACTTACAGGGGTTGGGAAAATCACTTGAGCTTTCTGCCTGTGGGTACTAATGAATGTAAAAGTAAATCTACAGAAAGTCACAACGATTGGCTGCTGGTTAATCATTGTGGCATCGAGATAACTCCTCCAGGAGAATATAACAAACATTCTGGAAAATACAGGCTAACAAAAGCCATGAGCAACAGCAACAAGAGCAAGCTAGACACAGAGAAGCCAGACACATGCTCCACTCAGAGCACTCCATTGAAACCACACTGACAACGGACCAGGTTTTAGAAGTAGCCACAGAACTGAAGAAGGTGTCAGACTTAGGCTCCAAGAGCTAAAGCAAAATATGTTGGTTGGTAAGCCAACAAGTAGAGAGTCTCAACAGAGAAACCAAAATTATGAAAAATGTAAATTCCTGAAACAAAATACATCTTATTTTAGAGGCTTTCGTTTATTTGTTTGTTTGTCTGTTTGTTTAAGGATTCTGTAGGCAAGTAAGTTGGGGACCATGTCTCAAAAGGTATATTCAGGTTCTTTTGCTGGGCTAGTTCTTAAAATCTTTAACAAGTTTCAGTATTTTGTGGATCTTCAGAAGGGATCATAAGATGCAATATGTCTACTCGCTGACTGTAGAACTCTTGAGATCTCTTGAGAGATCCATGGCCTGCAGGACACTGTGAGGATTAACCCTGGCATTTTCAAGGTCCGTGTCTCCTATCTGGAGACTCACCCTCTGACCCTCACCACATCCACACCGGGAACATTTCCTCTCTTCTATCAAGGCACACTTACATCCTCTCATCGATCTAATTAATTACTTCTCTATCAAAACTTATCTTAAGAGTCCCTTTTTGGGACTGGGGAGGTGGCTCAGTTAGAATGTGCCTGATACCAGGCAAGCACGGGAACCTGAGTTGGACTACTCAGTACCCACGTAAAAGCCAGGATAAGTGGTTTGAGTGTAACCCTACTACTGGTAGGGTAGGGTAGCTGAGGAGGGCAAGCAGGGGGAATCCCCTGAAGCTAGTAGACAGCCAGCCTGCCCCAGCTGATGGGATTCAGGTTTAAGGAATACTTCCATTTCAAAAAATAAGAGTGATCTGAAAAAAACACTTAACCTTGACCACACACACACACACACACAAATAATCAAAAATAATATTCCTTATTTTTTTTCTTTGAAAGCTTTGCCCAACTTCCTTTCCTGGATTTAGTCAAAATTCTGCCGAAGTGCCTAGTACCTCACTACTGCCTGCTGTTCTGTAATTGCATGTTTCCACAGCTGTCCATGTTGTGACCTCCTTACAGGGATGTCACCTCCTTGAGGGCACCAAATAGCCTGAGTCATCTAGATTTCCTCAGCCACACAGCATGAGGCCAAGGGTTGGAGGCATC
Source organism: Mus pahari (assembly GCF_900095145.1). Taxonomy (NCBI): domain Eukaryota; kingdom Metazoa; phylum Chordata; class Mammalia; order Rodentia; family Muridae; genus Mus; species Mus pahari. The sequence continues at coordinate 17,587,304 of NC_034594.1, read as the reverse complement.
GTAGGTATTTGTGAAGCAAGCAACATCTTACTCCAGAAGGCAACAGCCAATGGAATGCAACTACCAGGATGATAGATGTTCCAGGTTTTAGTGGCACGAAGGTGAGTCACCAGTCGTCAGCAGTGTGGTGTGTTGTGGTGATTAAGAACACGCACTGAGACCAGACTCTGCCAGGGCTTGTACATATTGATACTTTATCTCTTGCTATCTTTATAGCTTAGGGCAATTTATCTAGCCAACCTTAGCCTCAGAATTCTCATCTGGAAAGCAAGGGCACCCACACTCTCTACATCCTAGGACATGAGAGGATTAAATGAGGGGACCGGAGGGACACAGTTACAGAGCCTTGTATGCAGAATGCTTGGTGAGTAGTGGCCATCTGAATCATTACCTCTTCCTGTTTGTCATCTGTCTGCCACCATCTCCCCTGGAAAGGATCAGTTAACAATAGTTCCCCTTCATCTTTCTCTTGCAACTCCTTCTCCTGTCTCTACCCTCCCTTGCATGCCAGCTAGATCCCAGTCTTTTTTTTTTTTTGGTTTTTCGAGACAGGGTTTTTCTGTATAGCCCTGGCTGTCCTGGAACTCACTCTGAAATCCGCCTGCCTCTGCCTCCCGAGTTAGATCCCAGTCTTGATCTTTGGCTGCATTTCCCCATTGTTTTATACATACAACTTTAGAAGGACTATGGCCTTATTCAATGGAGCCCTATGCACATCCCATTTCCTACTATGACTACATCCTAGACTCAAGGCCCAGAGGAGAGCTTCAGGATAGCTCTGGATGCAGTAGAACATCATAACAACCCCTTTGAAGTCATGGTGATTTTACAGCAATAGTCACATGTTCACCTACAGCAGCCAGGATGGCTGTTTGTGTTAGACACAGTCAACACTTAAGATAACTGGACATCGTAACTCATCAGTGTAATGTGTTATCATTAGGATGGTCCTGGGGGGTATTGGTAGTGTCTCATACCTCTCAGATGGTGAGCCATGTTCTTTCCTCATGCTCTGAGACACGCAAGGGGGGTGGAGAAAGACCATTGCACCATCTGGAAAGCTAGCATCAGAGCGTGAAAAGATGGCGGGCTTGAAGAGCATCGGTTGAGACACAAAGCATAGATAAAGATCAATATGGGTTTAGAAAAACCTTGGCATCTAATCTTGGTCATGGCAGAGCTAGAATATCTGAAGCAAAGGCTTTTTATCAAATTCCCCTCTACAAAACCACGTGGACAAGTACGTTTTGGGCGAATGCTTTCTCCGTTCCATCCCTCACTCTAATCTTTTTTTTTTTTTTTTTTTTAAGATTTAGTTATTTATTTTATATGAGTACACTGTCAGACACACCAGAAGAAGGCATCAGATCCCATTACAGATGGTTGTGAGTCACCATGTGGTTGCTGGGAATTGAACTCAGGTCCTCTGGAAGAGCAGACAGTGCTCTTAACCACTGAGCCATCTCTCCAGCCCCCAATCTTTACTGTAGAAAAGCTAGTCTACAGTTCTTTCTTCAGATTGGGACTGTGAAACAATGAGTTAGAGCCTATGAAGTGTGAGGTCTGGATGTCATCAAGGATGAGGTTTTATAAACCCTACATTGAGTGTAGACTGTGAGTGTTAGCCTGTGATATCTGGACTATATCACTGAAGGAGTGTAAAGGCTACTGTGCACCAACCATGGGAGATGGCAATGAGAGAGAGAGCCAGGAGATGCAGCAAGTGGTGGGTTATAGTCTAAGAACTGATGATGGTAGAACAGCCCAAGAGAGTTGAAAGAAAGATTTGAATAAAAGAAGAAGAAGATCTGGTATAATCCAAATAAGAGTCCAAAGGAGAGGATGGAGAAGATGGGGAGGATGGGGAGGATGGAGAGGATGAAGAAGATGGGGAGGATGGAGAAAATGGGAAGAATGAGGAGGATGGAGAGGATGGGGAGGATAGAGAGGATGGAAAGGATGGAGAAGATGGGGAGAATGGAGAAGATGGGGAGGATGGAGAAGATGGGAAGGATGAAGAAGATAAGGAGGATGGAGAAGATGAGGAGGATGGAGAAGATGGAGATGGGAAGGATGGAGAAGATGGGGAGGATGGAGAAGATGAGGAGGATGGAGAGGATGGGGAGGATGGGAAGGATGTGGAGAATGAGGAGGACAGACAGGATGGACAGATGGACATGGTGGGGAAAGATGATACACTAGAAGACCTCACCAGAGAATTTACTGGAATCAAAGGATGAATGCTCAGACTGAACAGGCACACTGACTAAGATAAGTGAAAATCAATTCAACAAGAGTTGCATCATAATGAAACTGAGGCATGTCCAGTGCAGAGACAAAATGTAACTTATTCTAAAGAAAAAGAACTAAAGCAGTGAACTGGCTAGTTCTGTGTCAAGTTGACACAGGCTGGAGGTATCACAGAGAAAGGAGCTTCAGTTGGGGAAATGCCTCCACAAGATCCAGCTGTAAGGCATTTTCTCAATTAGTGATCAAGGGGGGAGGTCCTGTTGTGGGTGGTGCCATCTCTGGGCTGGTAGTCTTGTTTCTATAAGAGAGCAGGCTGAGCAAGCCAGGGGAAGCAAGCCAGTAAAGAACATCCCTCCATGGCCTCTGCATCAGCTCCTGCTCCCTGACCTGCTTGAGTTCCAGTCCTGACTTCCTTGGTGATGAACAGCAGTATGCTGAATAAACCCTTTCCTCCCCTACTGGCTTCTTGGTCATGATGTTTTGTCCAGGAATAGAAACCCTGACTAAGACAAGCAGGTTCCTGAGAAATTTTGTTTTATCTTGTCTGCTGGCCTGGTCATCTTCAGCTTCCAGCCAAGGAAGAAGACAAGAACTGATAAAAAGCCAGGCACTGTCCAACAGAAAGTGAGATATTTGTATCATGCAATTGCTTCAGCTGGAATCAAACTCTACCTGACAGCTCCCAGCCTATTGTATCATAGTCTATCAATTTACAAAATCTATCTCCTTAAGGTTTTGATTTTATTATTGCTAGTATGCATGTTCTGTACATACAAACATGTGCACATGTACACGCACATATGCATGAAAACATGCACACATATTCACACACATATATGTGTGCTTGCATATATATGCACACATGCATGAAAACATGCACATATACATGTTCACACACATATATGAGCACTTGAACGTGCACACACATGTATACTTGCCTGCACAAACACAAACATGCACATGACCCTACTTAGCACCGCTCACTCACAACCTCAGCAATTCTAGACATAGTGTTTCACCTTCTTTTGGGTCTGGGGACCGTGTACCCTAGTGCTTCCCTCCGCTGACTCTTTTCCTCCTGCTGGCCTTTCTGCCTGGAATACCTACCTCCCCTTGCCTTTTGAAGGGCAAGTCCCCCTATCCATTGAAATATCAGATTAGAGTCTACCTGCTCACAAAGGCCTTTCTGGATCACCACCTTCCAGCACAATCTAAATTAAGCCTCCGTCACAATTCTTCCATGACACCTTTTTCAACTTTGCAACCACCAGGGTTTGTGGCTTTGTATTCCCACCAGAGAGCGAGGTCTGCAAGACAATGGCTAGATTGTCTGTGCTAGTCAGGCCTAGAGCAGTTCACAAATAGTACTTGTGTGAATGGGTAACCGCATCAGATTTCTCAGAGGCAATGGGGCCCATGAACGACTAACAGGTGTTAAGTGAGGTCAAGACTGCAAGTTTGCCTTGTCTCTTGAGAAAGTCGATGATATTGGGGATATACAAGTAACTGCTTGGAAACAAAATTGTTCTGTTCTTGTTTTTGAGATAGAGTCTGGTTATGTTACCCAGAATGCTTTGAGTTTCTCAAATGATCCTCCTGTTTAGGCCCCTGAGGGGCAATGACTAGGTATGTACCATTGCTTGAGCTGGAGGACACTTCTGTTTATCTGGAACGTGATATCAATGAGGAAGACATCACATGTCACAAGGCCTCCTTCCCTACCTGTGCTTGGAGGGAACTAAGCCAATATGCCCTATCTGTGTACCGAGGGCCTCCCGGATCTGCTCTCATTAGTCTGAGCTATTTAGATCAGGTTGTTCTATTTCTATTCTGCTCTATTGACCTTCTCCTAACCACTGATGCTGCCATTGCATACCTCAACCCACGTCACAGACTTGAGCCTCCTCGTGGAAAGGGTGGGAAGACACCTTCTTCATTAGCAACTCATTCTGCTGAAGTGTAAACTCGACCTTTGAGAGCTACTGACCGGACACAGAAGGGGTGATTCCAGCAGGAACCGAGACTCTCTTCATGGTTTTCACTTGCAGAGTGATCCGGGAGAGTGGAGGGCCGAGCATTGATTTCGGTAATGCGTCTGAAGCAACCTCAAGGAGAGAAACCTTCCTCTGGTTTCTGAAACAGAGTTTGATGCAATGACTCTGATGAACCCTCCTCTTGGGAGAGAGTTCAGACAACGTGTTTTATTTTTCTGAGCTTTAGTCGCTCCATGAACAGAACAGATGACAGAGCTGGAGTTTAGTTGCGGTCAAGAGCACATGTATGCTCAGGCCTTACAGGGGGACTCCCCAGACTGAGTCTTTAGGAGTGGGGGCCATGCTTGTGAGCCTTAGGGAGACTCTGCAGAAGGTGTTGACATGCATTGATGGTTACTACTTCAGGCGTTTCCTCTTAAATATAATAGTATATTAGTACCTCAACTTTGACATAGGACCTTGACAAATAATAGTGTGAACGCTCCCTTCTCAAGAGTCTGGGGCTTTGGTTGTAGGATTTATCTATTCAAAGGGAACTATTTGAATTGTATGAATTATTTGTTACAATTTATTTGTTTTTAATTTAGAACATTGGTGTTTTGCCTGCATGTGTGTCTATGTGAAGGTGTCAGATCTTATAGTTGTAGACAACTGTGAGCCGACATGCAGACACTGGGAATTGAACCCCAGGTCCTCTGGAAGAGCAGTCAGTGCCCTTAACCACTGAGCCACCTCTCCAGCCCTGAATTATTTGTTTCTAGTAAAAGAATTCTGGGTACTAATGCTGTTTTATGACTCTCATATATTCACTGTTTAAGTTAAACCATATGTAATAAATTATATTTAACTTAATGAATTATATCCATCACACCAACTCGTCATTTGATTCAGGGGAAAACAGCTACTGTGGATAGTTTGATGTCTTACTGAGAAAATGTTCCCATGGCCTTCGGGATGAGTAGGCATCTTTACTCCAAACTACCCCATTCCATCATCAAACAGCGAGTCCTAAGAACTTGACGGAAGGTCTTACATTAGACCTGAGAATCAAGAACCGAAACAAACCATGGAATTGAGAACAGAAATTACAGGCATAGTGAAAAGCAGAACAAGGCTGGGGGGCGGGGGTGGGTGCCTCGTCACTGAACCCCATAGGTGAGAAAGAGGTGACAGATCTGGGGTAGTATGGGGACACTGGCCTGCGTCTCCAGCCTACACAGAGCAGAAAAACATTGTCTCAGCCATCTTTGGATAAGTACCCTCCCCCACCACAGGCGTGTGTCTGTCTGGTCACCTCTGGGTAAAGGTGGGGCGAAGTGCAATTAAAGCTGTTAAATGCTATCAAAGTGAGGTATAGAAAGCACCCTAGAGTTTTTTTTTTTATGATTTATTTATTTATTTATTTATTTATTTATTTATTATATGTAAGCACGCTGTAGCTGTCTTCAGACACTCCAGAAGGAGACGTCAGATCTTGTTACGGGTGGTTGTGAGCCACCATGTGGTTGCTGGGATTTGAACTCAGGACCTTTGGAAGAGCAGTCGTGTGCTCTTACCTGCTGAGCCATCTCACCAGCCCAGTTTTGTTTGTTTGTTTGTTTGGTTGGTTGGTTGGTTTTTTTGAGACAGGGTTTCTCTGTGTAGCCTTGGCTGTCCTGGAACTCACTTTGTAGACCAGGCTGGCCTCGAACTCAGAAATCTGCCTGCCTCTATCTCCCGAATGCTGGGCTTAAAGGCGTGCGCCACCACGCCCAGCTGCACCCTAGGTTTCTTGCATACCCAAGTTTGTGGAGTGTAAGATGCCCCACTATGCAGAGTTGCTCCTGTTCAGTGCTTGTGACTGTCATGGCCATCTTCTTTCTGGAAGTCTTTGCACCTCTACTGTGTGGCTCAAGATCTTTGACATACCTGGGCTTCCTGTTAGAGATGTCATCTCTTCTACATCTCTAAGAATAGACTGCCCTTGCTCTCTCCCTCGCCCATTCATGCTTTCTCCTCTGTTTCATTCATTTGCTCTATCAACACCACAGCACATCAGAGAGCACCTTAGGTTCCAGGAATGTGGCAGGGAACAAACAGATGGGTGTCTACTCTCCTGAAGACTGTGTTCCAAAGTGGGGAAGGAGGGCCAAAAAACCAACAAATACATGATGTGTCAAGAGATGACAAACAGTTTGAAGGTAAAAATTGGAAAGGTCACTAAGAGATGCAGAGGAAGGTCCTAGTTTTGAGTGGTCAAGGAGGCTTTGCTGTCAGCCTATCTTTGAGCAGACAGCCCTGTGAACTTTCAAAAATACTTTATAGACATGATAATAGCCTCAGATGATCTGCCAACTGGCACGCACAGCAGTAGACTCAAAGTAAGGCTAAATCAGGTGACCTCAAAAAAGGGTAAGTAAATGCTACTTGATGGATGAAGGAGAAAAAAAATTAACAGGACAAAAGGAAAGAAAGAAAGAGAGCCTTGGGAGAGGCTCCGTTGGTAAAGACTTGACGTGTAAGCTGAGTTCAAACCCCCAACACCCATGGGAAACCTTGGCACTGTGGTGTACGTGGTGCATTGCAACACTGGGGAAGCAGGGTGAGGAGGGCTTGCTTGGTAACTTGTCTAGTCAAAACGGTGAGTTCTGGGCTCAGAGGAGAGACCTTGTCTCAAAACATAAAGAGCAATTGAGATGCCCGGTGCTGACCTCTGGCTTTCATGTATTTGCACACACGCATGCACACAACCTCTCTCACATGCACACATAGCAGAAATGAACTGTTAATATGATGGTTCTGTAACATATGCAATGTTATAGCTAACAAAAGAAAAACCTATGACAAAGCCCAGATATCAAAACTGCCTAACTGATGTTTCTAAGGAATAGTCGGCCTTCTGTATCTAGGTTTCCCTGTGTCAGGATTTAACACCCCATGGCCTGAAACTATTAAGAAATTAACTGGGGCCAGGCGTGGCAGCACACGCCTTTAATCCCAGCGCTTGGGAGGCAGAGGCAGGCAGATTTCTGAGTTCACGGCCAGCCTGGTCTACAGAGTGAGTTCCAGGACAGCCAGGGCTACACAGAGAAACCCTGTCTCAAAAAAACCAAAAAAAAAAAAAAAATTAACTGGGGGGTTGGAGAGATGGCTAAGCAGTTAAGAGCACTCACTGACTGCTCTTCCAGAGGTCCTGAGTTCAGTTCCCAGCAACCACATGGTGGCTCATGACCATCTGTAATGGGATCCGATGCCCTCTTCTTATGTGTCTGAAGACAGCAACAGTGTACTCATATAAAATAAACAAATAAAATCTTTTTTAAAAAAGAAAAGAAAGAAAGAAATTAACTGGGAAGTCTACTGAGCAGGTACAGACTTTTCCCCTTGCTGTAGTAATTATTTGTATATCATTTACATGCTACCTAAAGATGATTCAGTTATTGGAAGATAACCATAGGTCCAAATACTCTGCCATTTTCTATAAGGAACTAGAACATCTGTGAATTTCATTCTCTGTGGCCAAATCGTGAAATCAATCCCCTGTGGGTATGGAGAGATGGCTGCAGTGTGTCTCCTTGTACTTTATTGACTGAAAAGGTTGAGGTTCCAAAGCTCTTGGTCCCAGCCCTGCTCTGGAGTTCCACAGGAAATAGACAGCAGCCTGTGGAACGGCTCCTCTTGACTTCAGGAAAAACAGATGATGCTGTGGAAACAGGGAGACTGGGGGAGGCAGGTGGACCCAGGATTGAATGGAAACTGAGACGAAGAAGTTAAACTCCATGCCCAGATCACACAGCTCAGTCAGGCCAGGATGACAACCCAGGCAGAACTTGAGAATTACTCCAAGGGAGAAACCAGCTGATCTCAAAAGCCTGCATTTCTTCTCATGCTCTTTATGCACTGCTCTCTTCTTTGTTTTGAGTCTGGATTTTGCAGTGTAGCCAAGGCTCACAACCCTCTTGCCTTAGATTCCTAAGTGCTGAATTTATTAAATTGTTGAAATAATAATAAAGAAATAGAATAGAATCCAACTTACAGGAGTCAAAAGACAATAGTTGCTTTTCGGCTTTCGGCTCGGAGGAGGCTAAGGTGCAACTTTCTTCGGTTGTCCCGAATCCGGGTTCATCCGACACCAGTCATCTCCACCATGCCGCCCAAGTTCGACCCCTACAAGATCAAAGTCATGTACTTGAGGTGCACCGGAGACGAGGTTGGCGCCACATCCACCTTGGCCCCTAAGATCGGTCCTCTGGGTCTGTCTCCGAAGAAAGTTGGTGATGACTGGAAAGGTCTCAGAATTATAGAGAAACTGACCATCCAGAGCAGACAGGGCCAGACTGAGGTGTGCCCTCTGCCTCTGCCCTGATCATCAAAGCCCTCAAAGAGCCGCTAAGAGACAGGAAGAAGCAGAAGAACATTAAACACAGTGGGAACATTACTTTTAATGAGATTGTCAACATTGCCTGGTAAATGAGACACCGGTCTTTGGCTAGAGAACTTTCTGGAACTATCAGGGAGATCCTGGGTACTGCACAGTCTGTGGGCTGCAATGTGGATGGCTGGCGCCCTCATGACATCATAGGTGATATCAGCAGTGTTGCAGTGGAGTGCCCAGCTAGTTAAGAAGCAACAAGAAAATATTTCAGTAAAAGACTATCTGATAACCAAAAAAAAGAGAGAGAGACAATAGTTACAGAAGAGCATCATGGGTAGTCTTTACGATGATGAAACAGGTTAGTGTGTTGACTGTGGTAGTGGTCACACGAAGCTGTATGTGACAAATTACTCAGAACTAAGCACACAGAAAGAAGACTAAATCAAGGATTGGAGAGATGGCTCAGCAGGTAAAAGTGCTTGCCCAGCTAGTGTGAGGTCTAGGGTTCAGATCCCTAGTGCCCACATAAATGCTTGGTGAGTGTAATGGGATTCCAGTACTGAGAGGGTGGAGGTGTGGATGCCCAAAGCAAGCTCACTGGCTTGACTAGTGAGCTGTAGGTTCAAAGGAGAGACACTGCTTCAATAAACAAGGTGGAAAGCAATCAAGGAAGATGGCCTGTTTCAACCTTGGATTCACACACACCCAGACACATACAGACATGCAAGCAAAAGAATGAATTAAGGCTGGGCATAGTGGCACACACCTTTGATACCAGCACTCAGGAGGCAGAGGTAGGTAGATCCTGGTGAGTTTGAGGCCACTCAGCCTAGTCACCCAGGGCTATGTAGAGAGACCCTGTCTCAAAAAAAAGAAAGATGACTTGTATCCATGTGAGCCGTCTGCAACTGTCTGTAACTCCAGTCCTAGAGGACCCAGCACTCCCTCTTGACCCCCTCAGGCAAAACACTCACAGCTTCTCTCTCTCTCTCTCTCTCTCTCTCTCTCTCTCTCTCTCTCTCTCTCTCATCTATCTATCTATCTATCTATCTATCTATCTATCTATCTATCTATCTATCTATCTATCTATCAATAAACTTAGAAGGCACACAGCAAAGGAAGGAAGGAGCCCCAGCCTATCTACACGATTGCACTGAGTGCTATGATTTGGAAGTATCTCTAACACCCTTAACACCTAAGTGGGCCTTCGTGAGATACTTAGGATTGGATGGGGCCCTGAGGTTGGGGCTCTCACAGTGAGCTCCCTGGCTTTCCTAACGGAGGAAGAGTTTGGCTTCCTCCCACCATTAACGCCCTTCTGCTGTGTTACCATAGAGCAGGAAGGTCCCCATAAGATACTGATAGCCCGCCATGTTGGATTTTTCAGACTGTAGAACTGTAAGAGTATGTTTTTGTTCATAAATTACTTTGCCCCAAGTATTCTGTCATAGCAACAGAAGAGAAACTAAGCACTAAGCAACAGGCCTCAGGAGGGTGGTACCCAGGGCCCTGGGAATATCTGCAGATTTCAGATACAAGTTCTGCCAGTGGTATTATTTAGACTCATCTTCAACATTCATCTCTCTCTTTTTTTTTTATTTTGGTTTTTCAAGACAGGGTTTCTCTGTGTAGCCCTGGCTGTCCTGGAACTCACTCTGTAGACCAGGCTGGCCTCGAACTCAGAAATCTGCCTGTCTCTGCCTCCCGAGTGCTGGGATTAAAGGTGTGCACCGCCATGCCCTGCTAACATTCATATCTCTTAACAAGAAATTGCAAATGTCTGATTAAGCTACTTTGGGATAGGAGTTCGTAGTTCATCCACCAAGGGAGGGCAGAAAATGTCACCAAGAACAACAAATTGTATCTCTGAGCAGAGTAGCAGTGATCTCAGAAGGAGGATGGCATCTATCCAGACATGCCCAGGGACTGCCTGAGCAAGCATTTCTATAAGGAACAGGCATGCAGTAGCTTAACACGAGGATGTCAGGCTCAGAGGAGGTCTGTGCTGAAGACTCAGGGAGGAAGAACATTCCTGCTACGGCATTATGTCATGTCCCAGGTCACACTCAGACTTTTGAATGCCACGTAGACATTGTAGACCTCTCTGCTTACTGTGTTACAGCGCGAAGGAACTTGGGAATCCTGCCAGGATCATGAGTAAGCAGAGGAGTTGAGCTGGTGCAGAGCTGGATTTGGGCCACGTGAGCTACATGAGCCATCTTGCCCTGGGAAGGCTCCAGTCCCTTTGTTGATGCTGCCAGGTTGGGCAAAAGCTGCTAGTTTCAAGTGCTGGGCAAAGGCAGGAGTTCCTTGTGTGAGCATTTCCCAGGGCTCGATGAGCTTTTAGGTTGGCTCCATGGATACCAACAATGGTCTCAGGTCCCTTGTTATCCATCCATAGAGGAAGTAACCTGAGGAGGATGGGGATATGGCGGCTGAGGGTATATTGCAGTATCTGTATGTGTTTCACACTCTTTATTGTGGAAAATTCCAGCATATCTAAAAGTAGAGGCATTAGCCTAAGCAACCAATCTCTATGTACTGATCACTCAACTTTGATCACCGATCCATAGCCAATCTTTGCTCATAGGTAGCCTCACTCACTACTTCTATTCTTTTAAAACTAATCTCATTATGCCATTTCATTCATAACTATTGCTGTATGGATTTCTGAAAGGCATGGTCTCTTTTTAAATACCTATAATAGATAGCGATGGTGGTGTAAGCTTGTGATCCCAGAACTCTGAAAGCAGAGATGGGAGGGTTATGAGTTTGAGGCCAACTTGGGTTATAGAGGAGATCCAAACTCCCTTACCCTACATAGTTAGAGCTTGTCTCAAAAACAAATGAACACGTCCAGTCAGGCTAAGCAGGTGTGGTGGGATGTGCTTGTGATCTTAGCACTTAGAAGGTAAGGAAGGAAGACTGTGAGTTCAAGGCTGGGCTGAGCTACATAGCAAAACCCATCTTAATAAAAAATTGTTTCAATATTCAAATATTCTTCTATTTCTTTTATTAAAGTATAAACTCAACAATTAAAAAAAAAAAAACCTGACTTCCCTACAATTGAAGTATTTCCAGAGACTAGAGCTCAGTGGTTAAAAGCTTGTATTCTTCATGCAGAGAACCCTAGTCCCATGACAGACAGCTCACAACCACTTGTGACTCCAACTCCAAGAGATCCAATACTTTCTTCTGGTCTCCACGGGCACCCATACTCCTGTGTACATAACCCTCAACACACATGTCATTGAAAATAAAAGAAACCCCCCTTTAAAAATTCATAATAAAATATATCAAGGCAATAAACAACCAAACTGTAAGGCTGTTCTTTATAACTTGAGGACTCCTGGAAAATAAAAACAGTTTTCTTTCTTTTTTTTTTTTTCCTCTCCTTTGGGTCATTGCCTTAGTCAGGGCTTCTATTCCTGCACAAACATCATGACCAAGAAGCAGGTTGGGGAGGAAAGGGTTTATTCAGCTTACACTTCCACATTCTTGTTCATCACCAAAGGAAGTCAGGACAGGATAAGAACCTGGAGGCAGGAACTGACGCAGAGGCCATGGAGGGTGCTGCTTACTGGATTGCTTCCTCTGGCTTGCTCAGCTTGTTTTCTTATAGAGACCAGGACCACCAGCCCAGGGATGGCACCACCCACAGTGGCTGGGCCCACCGCAGTTGACCACTAATTGAGAAAATGCCTTACAGCTGGATCTCATGGAGGCATTTCCTCAAGAGACACTCCTTTATCTGTGATGACTCCAGCTTGCATCAAGTTGACACACAAAACCAGAACAGCCATCATTTCATTTCTTTATTCTGTATGACCCACTCCCTTCCCCCAAAAGAAGACAATACCTGTCACAGGACTATGTATAAATAGTCTCATCTCCTTCTTCCAACTGTGTAAGAGAACTGAGCTCCCCTCCACCCACCCACCACCCGCCCTGTGTCTTGAAGTTAGCTCTGATCACCTGACTGGTTCTAGAGAATGTGTGTGTGTGTGTGAAAGTGGAAGTAGTGAACTGTCAGTTCTTGTCAGAAACGTCAGCTGATGGCCGAAGACACTCCGGTACCCTCCCTTCTCTCTGCCGGGGTGGTCGAGGTTATTCACCAGTCCTGAGTGAATGTATGTTAGGAAAGGGAAACACTGAAATTTATCACTGCAGTTTCTGTCCTGGTTTGCTTCCTATTGCTGTGATAAAACACTGACCAAAACCAACTTGTGGGGGAGGGGTCGGATTTATTTGCCTTATGGGTCCAGCATGGAGAGAAGCCAATCCAAGAACTTGGAGGCAAGTATTGAAGCGGAGACCATGGCAGAATGCTGCTTATTGGTTTGCTCCCCATGGCTCGCTTCTTTTATAGAATCTAGCACGTCCTGCCCAGGGGTGGCATTTCCCAGAGTAGGCTGAGCTCTCTTGTATTAATTATTAATCAAGAAAATACCCTAGAGATTTTCCCACTGGCCAATCTGATGGAGGCAATTCTTCGGTTGATGTTTTCTCTTCCTGGGTAACTCTAGTTTATGTGAAGCTGACAAAAACTAGTGAGCAAAACCGTCCTCCACAACGCAGATGAAAACATCAAGGGTTTTAGTTGGTGATTTCAGAAACCTCCAAATAACAATTGAGTGTGTTTTAGTGAAAACCTGATTGGGGAGTCCTTTCATTCACCTTGGTGGTTTTGGTTTGTTTCCAATGATTTATTGAATGTGAACTGGTGTTTTGCTTGCTTGTATGTCTGCATGAGGTTGTTGGATCTCCTGGCATTGGAGTTACAGACAATCAGAAGCTGCCATGTGGCTATTGGGAACTGAATCCCAGTCTTTTGGAAGAGCAGCCAGTGCTCTTAACGGCTGAGCCGACTCTCCAGCCCCTCATTCACCTCTTATGATATTCCTTAATTGATCTTTTGCCATCATTTCTGTAGGGCAGGTCATTTTTAATTCTTTCACCTTTAAAAATTATAAAAGTGCTTTGCCAAATAAAATCCCACAGACACATAAACCTTTCCATTAATTGGTTCCCCTTTTTGGCAATAATCACTGTTGTAACACTGTTACTAATGAGCGTTTGTTTGCACTACACATCTCCTTGGAACTCTCCATTCAAGGCCTTACAACCAACCTATTCACTTTTTTTTTTTTAATCACTGTTAAGGGTAGGAAATCATGGAAGCTGAAATTGAGTAAGGCCAAGTATTGGTCATACCACGGCCAAAGTGAAAAGGGCTTTCTCAAAGCCAGCCTCACTAAACATGGAAAAGTAGTTCCTGCCATTTTCTTTTATCCCAGTGTTAGAGGTCTTTCTTCTAGTGCCCCAGGGGGCTCTCCGTGATCATGATAGCTATGGTTATTCACAAGTCAGACTAGATTGTCCAAATGAGCATTTTCTCCCACATGCACAGCAGCTGCGTGTCTTCCACAGTGTCAGGACATACTTTATGGAGGCCAGAGACTGTGGAGTTTTCTCACCTGTGTTCCCCTCAAGGGACTCAAAGCCTCAAATCTTTCTAACAGTTGAGGGGAACTAGAGTGAATAGTAAGTTACATGCTGAGACCTGCAAAGGAGATAGACTCTAAGAGTTCCTACTCAAAAAAAAAAAAAATAAAGTGTGTGAGGTACTGCTGAGTGTCCATTAGCTTTGTGAAGTCATCCCACAAAGGATATATTGTTACAAGTTATCTTGTCACACTGGTAAGCAAATATACATTGTATTTGCTAATTTAAAATTATTAATTATGAGATCATTTCTCACCTTCTAAGCAAACTGTGAAGAAAACTTTTAAACAAAATAGTCCCCTCAAGAATCATTTACTGAGCCTTTTCCTGTCCCCAGATCATTTACTGAGCCTTTTCCTGTTAATGTTTATTTGATTGATTGTTTTTTTTGGGGGTGGAGGGTTGAAATAGAGTATTACTAGTAATACTGAAACTGGCCTGAAACCCACTGTGTAGACTAGGATGGCCTTGAACTTGTGACAGTCCTCCTGCCTCTGCTTCTCCAGCGCCCTGCCACCCCACCTGGCTTCAAACTCTTGTTAACCTGTGGCCATTGCATTAGCTGCTTTCCTCTGGTATTATTTCTGAGTTATGTGTTAGTGAAGGTGGGTCGTGAGCATGGTTGTGGTCATGGACAAGATCTTAGTTCATGTGGGTTTGTAAATTGGAAAGGAATTCGATTTCATTGAGGCATATATAAATAAAAAGATACTCAGATAGGAGCCCAGCACCATAGCTTCTGCCTAGAATTCCAGCATTTGGGAGGCTGACACAGGATTGGCATGAGTTTGAGGCTAGCCTGGGCTTCTAAGCAAGACTGTCTCAAATAAGAACAAAAACAATAAGTACCGTTGTTCAGATAGGAGGAGTCACTGTTAATGTGGACTGCCGCGTGCGGTCCTCTGCAGAGGAGCCCACCTATTTGCCCTATCAAGGGCATCCTTAGGGTAATTCACATAATTGAACAGGCTCAAAGCTTAAGCTTTATGAATTTGGTTTTTCTCTTGTTTAAAAGAGTAACAGCAACGGCAACCCACCAAGGGGGGAAACCTGTTTCTCCAATTTCACCTTATCCTTTTAGAAGGTGTCCTGTGGGCTGTTGTTACTCCGAGAAACCAATCAGATCACAAAGTCTAGGGCTTAGTCTGAGCAGATGGTGCTGTAGACTAAAGATTAGAGACAATAGGCTTCTCACTCAGTCACTCCATTGCTGTGGGCTTTGTTCATAACAACAGAACACATGAATGAGACAACTGAAGGCGAGGGGAGTAGTCTGTGGCATGCTGGTGAGGAGGAAGAGGTGCCTAGAAAGTAGGCCCTGGGGTGACCAGCATGGCAGTGGCTGGAGACGGGATTCACAAAGCCCGGAGGTGTGCAGAAGGGACAGCTGTCAAAGACAGATTGTGAGGGTTTTGGGAGTCATCAGAAGCTCTTTGGCTTTGAGCCTGAGATGGGATCTCTGCAGGAGTGTCAAGTATAAAACACAGGCCACCCAAACTACAGGGATGCATACAAATCAAGGGCACTTGCTGGAGAAGCAGTTTGTGAGTTGGGAAAAGTCAAGGTTTCCTTCCGTGCAGTGCAGGAAAGAGGGAAGGTGGAAGGAGGGAGGGCGGTCCCTGGTGGTTATGCTAATTGAGGATCAAGAAGCTGCATTCTGGGTAAGGCTAAATAACACTGACAGATCCTTTTGCTTGAAGGACTGGAACAAGTCTGCAGTTGGATCAAATAAGGACCCATAGTGGGGTCACTCAAGAGTTCTGGTTCGTTCCTTGATCAGCTCCAGTTGATCAGAACCAGGTATTGCAGCAGCGCATTCCAAGGTGATGTCTCAAGGGCTGAGGCCAGTAGTGGAAATTTTCCCTTTTTCAGGTTGAAGTGAAGATCTAGCCTGCTTTAGCTGAAATCCAGGGAGATGGTAGAGCAGAGCCCACACCGGAGCCCGGCAGGAGAGGCCACAAGCAGTTTGGGACTGAACAGAGTGCAATGCCTAGTTTTTGGTTTTTGTTTTCACTGAACAACTTGAGGGCTGGAGTTGCTCTGGAGATAAGAACAGTGGTGGGTGGAGTAGGCTTGGGGAAGGGAAGATTAGAGGTCATCCCAGTTTAAGATGACTGTGAGAGGTGCGTGGAAACAGCAGAGGCAGGAGTCAGGCTGGTGCGTAAAGCTGCACCTGGAGATGTGGGTAGCATTGAGTGGCAGGGAGCCATGTGCACGTGTGCATCACTTGGGGAGCCAGAAACACAGAGCTCCAGGGATCCCAACACTATCTTCCTGCTTCTGTCTGTGTGTGTGTATGTGTGCTCAAATATATAAGAATACTAATACACATACACACACGGGGGGGGGGTGATCAAAGGTGTGTTGGTGAGCAGGTGGAGGTGCTTCAGGGAGAAGAAGAATCTAGTACGTAGGCTCTGGTGCAGCCATTATGGCAGCAGCCAGAGACACTGAGCTACACCTTGCCTAGAGGATGCAGGAGGAACAGCCATCGAGGACCATGGTGAGCCCGGATGTGTGGAGCTATGGGAGCCATCATGAGGGCTTTGACTCTGACCTGAGGTAGGGATTCCCCTTAAATATTCGGGGTTAGGGATAGGGTTAGTCATTTTGGGATGTAAATTGGTTAGTGTTTTTTTTTTTTCTTTTTAAAAGACTCACTGTTTAATATAGTGTTTTGGAAACTAGATATTCATTAATAACTACTTTTGTGACTCTTCCTTGAGCCAGCCATTATAAGTTTTACATATACATTTTATTCTTATTTAAAATATAAACAACCCATAATTTGAGCTCGAGAGAGCGCCCAGCACTTAAGGGCACCCTGCAGCTTATCTAGATGACCTTATTTCTGTCCCTGACATGCCAGGGGAGGGGAGAACTGAACCAAAGGTATGTTCTGACCTCTACATGTGCACCACAGTAACACAACTCTGCAAAATAAATAGGCAAAATTGAAAAATTGTCCCTCTTGGGGCTGTGAGACGGCTCAGCAAGTAAAGGCATTTGCTGCCGAACCTGATGAGCTGAGTTCAAGTCTCAGGGCCCACGGCGGGAGGAGAGAAGCAACTTTCCCAAGATGTCCTCGCACCTCCACACATGCACACGCACGAGCACACACACAAAATGCAATTAAAAAAAAGAAAAAGAAAAAGAAAAAGAAAAAGAAAAAGAAATACTCTAACCATTGGCCTTTCCAAGCTGTAGACATTGGTGTACACTATTTTTGGACATGCATGGATCAACTCCACCCACTTTTCTGTCCTTCCTCCCACCTCTTCCAAACTTTTTTTTTTCTTACAACATACTCTGCTTAATTTTTTTTTAACTTACTAGGCAGTTCATAATACCCATTTTACAGATCAGTAAACAGAAGCCAGCAAAACTGAGTAACATTCATCAGCATCAACAGCGCTAATGAAGTGGAGGGCTCAGATGTAAACCAACATGAACTGGAATCCCTTGACCTGCTGCCTCCAGTGGTGATTCCCTCATTTGGGTAGAGAACAAAAATGAACAACAACAAAAGATTCAGAGACTCCACAACCTCAAGTGGCCAGTGCTAATAAATGGTGAATTTTCTGTTTGGAGGATGTATCAAAAATCACCCAGAGAGTTGATGACTGAGCTTATTCTGTTTAGAGTGTTACAGACCTGGGGAATAGCAGGATCATTTGTATTGGCAACAAGTTCCCTGATGTGGCAGATCCCAGGGATGAGAACCAGTGGCTCCAGGGTTTTCCCTGACTTTTACCAGCGACTAGCCTCCGCCTGCAATATCCAGATCTTGCTACCGTCCAAAGGTTACTCCAGTACATTCCTCCTGGCCTTGTCATACCCTCTAGGTAGGATGCTGCCAATCTCCATCATGCACAGGGGAGGTTTTCACCGTGGTGAGTCCTACCAGAACCATCTTGGCAAAGATAATCTAAAAGGCTCTTGAACCACTCCCTCTGGCAATCATTAGACTATTCAAACGATGGACCCCAAGGAATTGGAATTTCCCCAGGAATATCCCGATGAGGGAAGTGAAAGGCTGAGGCCCGGGTGCCAGCCTTAGGAGGAACCTGTCTCCTGGGAAGAGATTTGCCACAATTTGGATAGTTCCTCAGATCACATTGCAAGGAGACTACAGAAAGAAATGGGCAGAAGCAAGCCTTGATCAAGACTGCTTATGTGCCGGACGTGGTAGCGTACGCCTTTAATCCCAGCATTCGGGAGGCAGAGGCAGGCAAATTTCTGAGTTTGAGACCAGCCTGAAAAAAGCAAACAAAAAGAAAAAAAAAAAAAAAAGGCTGCTTATGTATGACTACCTCTTTTTTTTTTGTTTTTGTTTTTGTTTTTTTTTGCCACCACTGCCCTGGCGTATGACTACCTCTTGCCCTGGGTTTAAACTTTAACCTGTGTTACACTGTTAGATGGGGTTGGGGAACTTTAACCCTCCTCTTCCCACTGTGGCCACACTGAATAAATCTCCTTGCCCTGCTTTTCACTCAATCGTCTCTTTAATTGGTGTTACTGAGGACAGGCCAGCCTAAGACTACCTTGCCTGTTAGGGCTGCCCCTGCCCAAATGCTGCCTCTAAAGAGTCAGGTAAAAGCCTGTTCAAGTATTCCAAGGAGCCATTTAAAAATAAGAACACAGCTCAAATATACACAGTTAGGTATAGGGTCTTGGAAAGAACTTGGGTTAAGAAGAAGGGCCTGCTGCAGAGGCAGTAGATTCATGAGAAGCTGACCTCTGTTGAACATGTTCGTGTATGTATGTTCAAGGGCCAATGACACATGCAAATTGTTTCCCAAGGGGCTTTTGAGCCTAGGGCTAATATGGAATGTGGTTGATGCCTGCTTTAGAGAACTGAACTTTTCAAGGTTGGAGGGACTTGCTTGCCTAGCGTTTGGCAGTGGAGCAAGGGCTATTGCCAGCACCCTGGAAGCTAAACTATGACCCAGTGAAGCACTTACATTTCCTTGAGCTTAATTTCTTCCAGTGTTAGCAACCTTCCATATAAATCTCTTATCTTAGGCACATTTCAAAAGCCAGTTTAGAGATAATTCTTGAGATTTCATTACATTACGAAGAAAATTTAAGCCCTGGGTTGGATACCCAGCACTGAAAACGACGAACTTAAATTCAGTGCTAGTATTCAAAAATTAATGTTCTTTAAAACAGCAGTTAGGGATGGTGGCACAAGCCTCTAATCCCAGTATTGTAAGAACTTTTAAGGAACACAGTGAGTTCCACTCCAGCCTGGGCTCACAGTGAGTTCTAGGTCAACCTAGGTTACAGAAGGAGGCTGCCTTGGGGGTGAGGGTGGGGGTGGGAGTGGGGGGCAAACCAAAAGCCAGCAGGACGCCTTCAAAATGTATTATTAATTTACATGTTTGCTTCACAAACAGGACGACAGTAGAAGGGAGAACGTTGAGTACCTTTTAAAAAAGGTTTTCTGAAATCCCATTTTCTTTTCTAGCTTGTTCTAAGACATGCAATAGGCAAATGTGGCCTTTTAAATAGATCGACTAACTCAACCAAAAGCTGAGAAAAGTAAAAAAAAAGACTCTGGGGCTAGGCTCTGGGGGGGGGGGGGGGAAGTGTCCAGGCTACCAAACTGTGACAATATCCTTCCTTCCCCTTCCCAAAAGGGCCTAGATTAAGACTTGTAGAGAGCAAACAGACACACAAAAACACAGAGACACAGAAACACACACACACACACACACACTCAAACTTTAACCTGGGAGACATGGGGTGCTTCTTACAGGAGACTAAGACACACCATGTTTGATTTTGGCCTTTGAAAGGAGTATGCGGATAGAAACATATTAATCATTCCAAGTCAGAGGAAACCCAGTCTGGCTTCTAGGGAGGCACACCTCGCCTTGTTCCCCCACCCAGCCCCAACTGATGCTTTTTGCACACATGGTAAGTTTCCAAATACAAGCAAGCAAACAGCATAAAAAGGGCTTCCTGTGAACAAGAGGTATGAGGGTCCCATTAAGTCCCTCTTGGGTACGCTTTGGAAGTCACAAATGTAAACAGAGCAGGTCCCCCGTTCTCAAGGAAGCACTGCAAGAAATTGAATCGGACCCTGAACACTCCCCACGTCAAAGCCACCGAGGGGCAGAGGTGCGACCGGAGAAATCACTGGCACGGACTGTCGGCGCTGGACTCCGGATGCGCACTCAGACCTCTGGAAGGCTCCGACGTTGCAGTACCACTAGACCCGGGTTCGTCCGGGCGTCGGAGGCGCGGCCGGGCCCCGCCCACGCACCAAGGCGGCTGCGCAGCGTGGCTACCCCCGTCTCCCACGTGACTGCCATCACTGCCTCCGTGAAGCTCCGGCCGCCATCTTAACTCCTGGCCGGTCCGGGTCCCTTTCCTTCTTTCTCCCGGGCCGTGCAGCGGTGACTGGGTGCGGTTGGCCGCCCCGGCCGATCCGGTCGGTGAAGCCCGTGTGGTTCCGAGGGCGGGGTGAGGAGTCGGAGCTCACGGGGTCCACGGCGAACACGCGAGCCGGCGGGCCGCCCGGGTGTTGGCACGGAGGGGGCGGGCCCCTGCGCTCCGCCCCGCCCCTCAGAGGCCAGCGCCGGGGCCCGCGGTCCTTGCCCGTTTCCAGTATGGCCGCCCGCCGTGCCTGACCCGCGGCCTCTCCGTTCCGGCTCTTCGTAGGCGATGCCGATGCCGAGGCTGTGACTGACACTCTCGCTCCCACGCACGCACCGACCCAGACCCACGCCGGGAGCCCGAGCCCTGGGCCCACAACCGCTCTCTCCTCCGGCACCGCGGCCACAGCCCGGACCACGGCTCCCGCGCCGCTGCCGTCGCCTCGCGGAGAAGGGTCGCGCCGGACCTCGAGCTCGGCGGCCCCCGGCCCGCCAGGATGGGGAAGCGGGCGGGAGGAGCAGCAGCAGCAGCCGCCGCCGCCGCCGCCGCCGCCGCCTCCACGTCCTCCGCGGCCGGGCTGGAGCCCGCGGCCGGCCGAGGCGGGGGTCCTCGGAGCGCAGCCGCCGGCCTCCTGGGAGCGCTGCACCTGGTGATGACCCTCGTGGTGGCCGCGGCGCGGGCCGAGAAGGAAGGTGGGTTGCCGGCGGCGGGCGGCAGTGGGAGGCCCGCGGCGGGCGCCGGCGTCGGCGCGAAGTTGCTGGGTCGAGCCCCGTCCCGAGCCGGCGACTCGGGGTTCGGCGAGCTGCCGCGTCGGCCGCGCGCCGCGGCTCTGTCGCTGCTCCGTGGTTTCTTCCCCTCACGGTGCCCCGGTCTTTCCCTCGTCCGCTGTCAGTGCCCATAAAACTTCCCGAGCTCTCTCGTGGGTTCTTGCCACTTGGCCCGCTAGGCGAGGAGGCACCCCGCTTTTAGGCTTCTTGGTGACTCCTGCTAGGTCGATCGCGGGACGCTTTTCTTGTTTCCCCTTTGTCGGGTTTTAATTTGGGCATGCGGACCGAGCTCACTTTAAAAATGCGGTGGTTAAAAAAGAAAAAGAAAAAAAAAAAGCGAGATTAGTGGAAAGGCTTCAATACACGGCTTATAAAATTTCTATTTGCTGGGACATCTCTTTGAAGAGGCTCTTGGTTCTTTAGTATTCTTCAGTATCCCATTGCGGTATGGAGGATCGTTTGTTATTAGCCCTAAATAGACTCTCATTTGCCTCTAGTAAGCTACTGGAAGCCGGTTTCCAGTTCTGCTTTAATATCCTCACGTAATTCGGTGCCTTTCTCTTTGATGTGTGAGCCCTTAGAAATGAATGTCAAGTTCCCAGCTTGCACACCCTTCACCTGTAACTCACAATTGAAGCCGCACTCCAGTTTTAATAAGTCCTCTAATATTGTAAGGCTGTAAAACTGGTACTTTGACAAGATCAGAAATTACTTTGCAATCTTGAAGATCAAGACTGATTTTGGGGGGGTGGGGTGGTATTCTGGACTACCTGTTTCTGAACATGAGCCCAAGGAGAAGTGTGAGCAGTCACAGAGCCTTCATGAATTAATTCACAGTGAATGCTGCTTTTTTTTTTTTTTTTTTTTTCTAAGAAGAAAACTAGTTAGATTATTTTTGTTTTCCGGTATGGTTATAAAGTCGCTGTTACTGGCTGGCAGCTGCAAAGTAAACCAGATTAGCTTAAAGTGCAACTCTGTGTCAGTTTATTATTTATTTCCCTTAGAGACATTATATTCCCTCATTTAACTCTATAAGCAGCATCAGAGTGGTTAACAGGCAAGCAGGGATTTGGCAGCGGCAAGATTATTTTAAGCACTAAAAAAATGCTGCTTTAAGATGGTTAGGCCTGAGATTGTCATAGTTCTTCTTATTTATGATCCCCTGCTAGTTTAGTGTTGTTATGGATGGCCATGGTAGCCAACATTTGCACATGTGTGTTGAGTAAGCCCTTTATAGTTTGATAATTGAATGGGCATGTGTGCTTGTGTGCTTCGCTGTGACCTAGCGGGGCACTTGCTTTGCTTTGCTTTGCTGTTGATTGCCTTGTGTGGTATAGGCACCTAGCTAGGTGCTTTTGAGTCTCACGAACTGGGAACTGAAGTAGTGATTGAATCTAAGTTTTCATTGTCCTTCTAAAGTGTATTATTTTTCAGTTGTCACTTTATGCACTAATTTTGGGGGTACAGTTAAGTAAATAAAGTTATTGTTTGAGGACATTAGTCTAAAATATATTTGTGTATTTCCATTTGCATAACTTCCTAGTGTCCATACACCTCTCTAATATTCATGAATATATGTAAGGACTGGGCCTGTAGAATAGCTGCCAGGGTGTTAAGTATGAAAGGAAGTGATTGAATCAGCCACTGGGCCTGGCTGAATCAGACATCCTTTGTGGTTATGTAGTATCTGGGGGAACAATTTGTATGGACCAAATAGTTATTTAAGTAAGATATTAGGAGTAATTATATTAATATAGATCATATGCCTTAGTCTTTCATAAATAGGTCTGGTTTTAATCAAATGTTCCAAAAAAAATCTCTCAATAAATGTTCTACTCTCAAAACATGCTTCTAGATCAAATTCCAGTCATGTTTTTATTTTGAATAAGTAGAGAAAATGGAATTGATTTTCACCCAGGACTGTGACACAATGTCTTTGGCCTCTGATGTGGCACTAATATAACATTTGCCCCAGTGCTGTTGAGTTTTTGGTTTTTGTTTCTTGTTTTTTGTTTTTTGTTTTTTCATGAAGTTTGGTCAGACTTACAACCACAGCTAAGCGTAGTTTATCTCTTTACTCCCTGAGGATCTTCTGTGCCAAGTAATATGGTTTGACCTTTCCAGGAAGGGATCTACCAGCAAATTCTGTGGTTGTTCTCTGGGTATTTTGTATGTTTGTGTATTTTTTCCTTCATTGCAGTAGAATTTCCTAGAAAATCAAGACAAAGTAGAAGTCACTGTCTCCTAAGGAGAGCTGCAGGCAAAGCTGATGAGGTTCCGAGTGTTTGACCCACGTGGCTACAGGAGCCATTCCTTGTTTTAAGATAGGACGAGTATCTTAGCACACATCTTAACTGATCTGTGAAGTGTGTTATCTCTGGTCCAGAGGAAAAGGACCTTGGATTGCGCTTGAATGTTTGTAAAGACTTTGAGATAGTTGTCAGACATAAAGTCACTATAATTACTACAGTTAACTTGGTTAGTGTCACAAGTTTTCTCTTTCTGTCTGTCTATCTGTAATAAATAAATAATTAAAATATGCATAGTGAAGATACATATTTGTTATGACTTTTGGTGGAATCTTGAGTTATAAGTCAGTCATTATGGTAAGCAGGCCTTTTTTTTTTTTTTTAAGTTTTTATGTGTTTGAATGTTTTGCCTGCCTCTAAGCTTGTGTGCTATATGAATACTCTGTGCTTGACAGAATAAGGGGTAAGATCCCTTGGAGCTGGAGTTATGGATGGTTGTGAGATGTCTGATGCTGGTCGTTAGACCTGAGTAGCCCGATCCTCTGCAAGAGCAGAAAGTACTCTTCCACTGCCAAGCCTCCCCCGCCCTCACATCCCAGCTGATGAGTTTTTAAAATATCTTATTCATTTCATTGTAAAGTGGATTTTGGAAGGTATGGTGCCTTTTGACTTACTCTAAACTTACCATTTACATACCTAGTAAATAAAGCTTGGGGCTGAATTTTGGAGTGTTTCATTCAGTGACAGTTTGAATCTGAAGGCCTCATGTGTTTCCATTAATTGGTAGTTCAAGGCAAGGCCAAGTCTGTAGTGTTATTAAGACACTTTATCTATCTATATCTATCTTTCTGTTTTCTGCCCGTGTGTGATGGTTTCATGCATAACTTTTATTTTCAGCTGTATTTGTGTCGTATACAGAAAATGGTATTCTCTATGCAAAGCATAAGAACCCATTGCTTAGGACTGAAGGCCCGAAGAAGGGAGATAAAAGCCTATTAGTGATTTGTCTGTCTTGGGCACATAGAATAGATTAGAAAGATGTTTACTTTCTAATGTAAAGCTACATTTTAAGGAGAGTGAGGTGTTTTGCCCTCTGGGTGGAATGGCTACATTTTAATTTAGAGCCTGTTAAATAGGGTGGTACAGAGTGAACACTTGATGAGTGAGCTTGTTTTGCTTTTTCTAAAAGCTGTTTAGTAGTCAGAAACATTGGAGCCCTGTCGTGGGGAAGTATGCCCTTTGTTTGCTGATAAGCGTCTTCTCCTCTTCCCAGTATTTCTTCCTGTAAATTCTTACAGTGAGTCCTCGTCGGCACCTCTGAAGAGATGAGCTTTGGAAGTAGTTGTAAAATCATCTGATTTGTTACCCGGACTCTTGATAAAACATGTTCCTCGAGGCGGCACAGTAAGTTTGTCTTGACTGGGTTCTCAGTATCTTAGAAATGCTCTCTCTTGTGGCTTGAGATTTCTTTTTGGTTTGCAAACCAAGGGGTCTGAATTCTCTATTTTGTCTGTTGAGAGCAGCTTGGGCCTTATGTGAGGAATGGACTTTGTACTTCTTGGTTGTTACTGTGTCCTAGCCCGCTGTCACTGCTGCATGTGCCAGTTGGATGGTGTCTGTCTGCATCTGTGTGTCTGGCCAACAGCATACACTAAAGTCTGGGCAGGGTTAGTTTACACTGCCGTCCATTTCCCAGTTCTCATTAGTGCCGTGTTATTCCTCGGCCACGTTGAACTCAGTCTTGACCCTTTACTAGGTGGTGCCAATGCCCGTGACCCCTCCTTTGGTCAGCTCTTCCTACGACCTCCATCATTCAGCTCAGGGTGCCCAGTACACAGCCTCCTGCCTCCCAACTTTTGCTGTTTGTGTATAGTCCTGTTCTTTTGAAGCATGTGGTATCTATTCATTCATTGTATATCAGCAGTCAATTAAGTGATCCCCCAGTCTCCTTTGCCTGGACCTGCAGCACAGACATAGTCCTGAATGAAGATTTGCGTGAAATGATCTCACCTTCCTTTTTTTTTTAAACTGATGACTTGGAGTTTAGAGTCAAAGATAGGTAAAAGTCCTCAGATGTAGTTGTCCTTAGGAAGTGTGACAGTAGGATATTGGTGACACCATTTTTCCTTTCCCACATGCTGCTTCCACTTATGACTAGAATGAGTTGTTATACCTATCTGACCCTTCACTCCTGGGGCTGGAGAGATAGCTCAGTGTTAGGAATGTGTATGCTCTTCCATCACCCATATGGGAGGCTCCCAGCTGCCCATAACTCCTCCCCTGGGAGTTCGGATGCTCCCCTACATTCATACACAGCACCCCACACAGATGCACAGCAAACACATAATTAAAGTAAATAAATAATAGACCACCGCTGCCTTGACTCCAGGACTTTTTAACATTTTCAGATCCTCAAAATAGTGAGACTGGTATAGTACTCAGGTAATAGCTGGTAACTGGTGAGGCTAGGGTTGGTTCCCTTAAACCATTGTTTCCCTGAGCCGAACCAGTGGTTCCCAGTGAGCATGCATGCCTGTATGTGTCATGCTAAGTTCTTACTGGAGAAAGATCAAGCGTGTCAGTGCACCAGTTAGTTGGTTTTGTTATTGTATTTTCTATGACTAGGTCTCTCCCTGACTGTCATGGAACTAGCTGTGTAGACTGGTTTTGAACTGGAGTAGATTGCTTGTTTCTGCCTCCCGAGGGCTGGGATTAAAGCTGTGTGCCACTACACCCAGCTAATTCCTTGAATTTCAGTAGTCATATTCTATCAACTTGGTAAACATTAAAATGCTCATAGCCCATTCTGGATCATCAGAATTCTTAAAAAGAAACTTTCCTATTAGTGGATAGTCCAGGGTATTGAATATTTGCTATTGGTAGCTACTGACTGTTGTGTTTGATGAGTTAGAAGCCTGTTTTTGTTGCTTGAGTTAAGCAATATTGCATTCTGCAAATACTCCTTGGCTCTTTTTGGAATGACAGGTTGGTTTAGACCTGGGCATTATTCTTGGAAGTTTGTCCTAGATTAAAACGTACTAAAGAGCATTCGAAGGCTGGGAGTAGTAGAATTTGCAGTGTTGTTCACTGTTTGACTTTGAGACAGAATCCTAACTGTGTTGCCCAGGCTGGCCTCCAACTTCTTATTCTCCTGCCTCAGCCTCCTGAGTGCTGGGATTGCAGGCAGGTGCCACTGTGGCCAGAGATTTTGCTTTGCTAGAGAATGAAGTCTCCTTCAGAGATGAGTTTGAACCCCAGGGTTTCAGCAGAAGCTTGGTTCTAGTGCTTTGGTTTTTCTTACAGAGACATTTGAGAAGCTTCACTTTGCTTCATTCAGTTTGATACCGTACATGGGACAAAGGTTTGAAAAATGTCTAAGGTCAAAGAGGACCCTTGACATGTTCTGTCATGATAAGAGTGTAAAGCTTGCATTGTTTGTATGTCTTTTTGTAATGAAATCCACAAAATTTATCATATCAATCGTTTTAGGTGTTCAGTTCAGTTACATTAAGTTTATTCATGTGTTCTACAGTAGGTCCCCAGAACTCTTTCATCAATCATCATTGGAAAGAAACCCTTTGCCTATCAACAACTCCCATTTCTCTCCACTACTCCACTATCCTGGCCACAGTGTCTGAGTTTGATGAGAGCTGCCTAATCTCTAAGTGGACTCCCGCAGCACTGTCTTTCTGGCTTGTTTTATTTTGTTTGGTATAATGTCTGTGAAGCTTGTGTGGCAGCATGTGTTAGAATGTCCATTTCTCTCTGTGTGGGCCAGGTTGGCCTCAGACTTAGGACCTCCTTTGGAGACTCTATAGTGATGGGCCCCCAGGCAGGCAGCCCCCAGGCAGGCAGCCACAGCTTCTCCTTGCTTTCCTAGGTACTAGGGATTGAACCCATGGCCGTGGTGGTGCTGTGTAAGTGCCCTGTCACTCAGCTGTCCCCTGGTTCTTTTTAACTTGTATTTTGACTGTGTCAAGTTCTCCCTAGGTTGCCTAGCTTGGACTCGAGTGTGCTAGATAACTTAGCTAAGTGAACTTGGAACCTTACTGTTCCCAAATGAAGTAGGTAAGATTCTAGGCATATGCCATCATGTGTGTGGCTTTTTTTTTTTTTTTTTTTTTTTTTTTTAAAAGAGACAGAATCTTTATAGCCCAGGCTAGACTTGAACTCAGCAGTCTTACTGCCTCAGCTTCCTGAGTGCAGGGATAATATTTGTCTTCAGTCATGTTCAGCCTGGATTCTTTATTATTCCGTTTTGAGTGTACAGAATAACAGGTTTCATTATGACATTATTTTTAATTTTATTTATTTATTTAGTATATGTAAGTACACTGTAGCTGTCTTCAGACACTCCAGAAGAGGGCATCAGATTTCGTTACAGATGGTTGTGAGCCACCATGTGGTTGCTGGGATTTGAACTCAGGACCTTTGGAAGAGTAGTCAGTGCTCTTAACCACTGAGCCATCTCACCAGCCCTCATTATGACATTTTCATACACAGATGTCATGTTACCTTGTTACTATTTGCTCCTACACAACCCTCCCTCTTCTTCCTTCCCTCTGCTTTTATGTCACTTTGCAGGAATTTCAGTACTATGTATCGTTGATGCCAATATGGTAGAGAATACATAGTATATAGAAGAGAATACACAGTATATGGTAGAGAATATACAGTATATGCTAGAGAATACCCACAGTATGTGGTAGGGAATACACAGTATTTGCCTTTCCTACCTTGCTATTACCCTCTAGCCTGTTTTTCTTTTTCTTTTTCTTTTTTTTTTTTTTGTGCAGTTATGTATGTGTGTGGATGTGGGCACAGGTGTTATCCTTAAGTTTCCCACCTTGATTTTGTTTGTTTGTTTGTTTGTTTGTTTGTTTTGTTTTTTTGAGACAGGGTTTCTCTGTATAGCCCTGGCTGTCCTGGAATTCACTTTGTAGACCAGGCTGGCCTCGAACTCAGAAATCTGCCTGCCTCTGCCCCACCTTGATTTTTGTTTTGTTTTGTTTTTTTCTTTGTTTGTTTGAGACAGGGTCTCACTATGTAGTTCTGGCTGTCCTGGAACTCACTATGTAGACCAGGCTGGTCTCAAACTCATAGAGTTCAGGCTGCTTTTGGCTCCTGAGTGCTGGGAGTGTGCACTAGTATGCCCCCCTCCCCACCTTGTGCTTTGAATCAGGGCTTCTCACAAGTCCCAGGGTCCTGGGTCTTGCTGATAGATGAGGTCTGCCCCCACTGTTTGGAGCAGGATTACGAGCATGCACTGCCCAGCTGTTTACTCAGGGTTAGCAGTCACAGCCAGACCCTTGTGCTCCTCTTTCCAGACACCAAGCTGTCTGTGGTTTCTTAACCTTTAAAGACAGAGTAACACTCCTTAAGATGGACATACCTCCTGTTTCATCTGTCCCTTCATCCATGGACACTTGGGCTGCCTCTGCCTTTTGGGTTTTATGAATCATGCCACAAGGATAGGTGTGCAGATATCTCCTCAAGAGCTTCCTTTCACTTCTTCTTCTTCTTTTTTGTTTTGTTTGTTTGTTTGTTTCAAGACAGGGTTTCTCTGTGTAGCCATGGTTGTCCTGGAACTCACTCTGTAGACCAGGCTGACCTCGAACTCAGAAATCCGCCTGCCTCTGCCTCCCGAGTGCTGGGATTAAAGGCGTGCGCCATCACGCCCACATGCTGCCTTTTCATTCTGTTAGTACTTCCTTTGATGAGCTGGACATGGTGGTGTACACCACGGAAGCAGGAAGATTACTACAAGTTGAGGCCAGCCTGGTCTACATAGTAAGTTCTAGGCCAACCAGGGCTACATAGTGAAACATTATCTAGCTGTCTCAACAAACAAACAAATCCCACCACCAAAAACAAAACTGGGGAGAAAGAGTGAGAGTGAGAAAGGGAAGAGAGGGAGATGGACGGGGGCTGGGAACCAGAGAGGAGAGATGTCTGCATGGGCTGTGTGCCCCATGTGCATGCAGATGCCTGAGGGGCCAGAGGTGTCTGATCCCTGGAAGCTGCAGTTCCAGTCAGGAGCCACCTGGTGTGGAAGTAAGATACTAAACCTGGATTGTTTTGGAGAGCAGAAAGTGCTCTTAACTGCTGAGTTATCTCTATAGCCCTGGCAGATATGTTTTTAAAAACTAAATTTTCGATATAGTAGTATATAATACTACATTTGTATCAAAGAATGCACTAGTTAAAAACTGCATCTGCAGTAAGGTTTGGGAGTTTGTGTAAGGTAACTTCACTGTAACTGACAGTGTGAGCAGTCTGTACTGAAGACATGGCAAGGACTGACAGGGTTTTCTTGGTTGAATAATGATGGTAAAAGAAGCGATACGTTTTTAGAAGGAGTTTGTTAGTACACAGATGTGCTTTGCATATCTCACCTGCATTTCTAGATGCTTCAAGATGCAGTTTGTCATTCCAAAATTGGTAGAGCGGGGTGCTTTCAGGCGGCACTCAGATAAAGCTGGACCACTTTTTACAATGCTGCTGTGGATCCAGGTTCCTCTGAAATGCTGCTCCCTAGTTAGCAAGTGGAGTCAGCACCCAGCAAGCCAGGGCACGGTCTAGTTGCAGAGAGTTTCTTTCTGGGGGTGCAATAGTGGTCATGGTTATGTTCTAGATACAGGGAGCTCCTTTGTATGAGTAGTCGTGGTTAGCGCTGCCAGCAGGCAACTGTGGCGTTCTGGATGCAGGGAGTTACTTTTTGTTGAGTAGCTGTGGTTACTGCCCAGGAGCTTTGCTTGGGCTAATGTCTGGGCCTCTGAGAAGGTTTTTAAGAATCGTGCCAAAGAGGGAGATGTAAGAAAGAAGATAGAGGCTGGGATTCAATCCAGTCTTATTGGACTCCTATAGATTCTTATAAGAGACCATTTCTGAATATTGTTAATTCTTTCCTGACTGCATCTGGATGCATTTACAGTTAGAGAGTATTGTGGGCTTCTTGAGGTTAGGATGTGTTATCACTAGTCCTAGCCCTGCCTGTAGTCCTAGCACCGAGAAGGCTGAGGTAGGAAGTTGCATTGGAATCCAGCCTGAGGTGACATAGTGGGACAGTTGGCCTTTATGTTTGTGCAGGCATGTGTCGAGTTCTGCATTGGTGTAATTTTGTTACTCTAACAAATACTTGAGATAACGAGATTATAGATAAAAAGGTTTATTTTGGCCCACACTATGGACATTTTGGTCCGTGGCCATTTAGGCTCATTGCTCTTAGGTTTGTGGCAAAGCATGGTGGGAGGCTGTGGCAGAGCAGAGCTGTTGAGCACGTGTCTAGGACACACCAAGAGCACAGGTCCCAGCTCTCGTGGTTTTCTCCACTCTTCTTTGCACCAGGGGTGCTGTCTCTGGGACCTGGGCCTTTGCAGCACACCTGAATCTAAGCTAGCTGAGGGGGAAGCCACAAACAGTGACCATTCAGGGTGACCCAGAGTGTAGAGAAAGTGCTTCTGAACTGATGCCCTCTTTACACACTTGGTTCCCAGCGCTTTCAGGCTGTGTGTCAGTTAACGTGCTTCCCTGACACTCCTGCGTGGTAGCCGTTCAGGTTTCCTGAGTCTTTTTGTGCTCTCTCTCCAGTGTGGTGAGCAAGAACCTCAGCATATTCAGTTCTCACATGATGACAGCCTCCCTCTCTGCTTCATATTGTTTAGCCTTGGCTGGAGTGTACCTGTGGGGTAAGGCCCAAGTACTGCTGGAGGACTTGTGACAATTTACTCAAGGTTCTAGCTTTCCATAAGGAGAGGTGGTGTGATACGTGTGAGCTCTTTCCATGCTTACAGCTTACAGCTTGACTTTGGGAGTTGCATCTCCCACACCCCCACCTCCAAGACAGGGTCTCTCTGTGTAGCCTGGCTGTCCTGGAACTCCCTATGTAGACTAGGATAGCCTTGAACTTAGAGATCTGCCTGCCTCTGCCTCCCTAATGCTGGTATCAAAGGTGTGTACCATCACTGCCTGGCAGAGGGTTGTTTTTTTGTTGTTGGTTTTTTTTTTTGTTTTCTTTTTTTAAGTTAAAAAAAATTATATAACTAAAAACAGATCATTAAATAAAGTTTAATAAGTGGTGAAAGATTGGTTTGCTTCGGGGCTGGCGAGATGGCTCAGCGGGTAAGAGCACTGACTGCTCTTCCAAAGGTCCTGAGTTCAAATCCCAGCAACCACATGGTGACTCACAACCACCCGTAATGAGATCTGATGCCCTCTTCTGGTGTGTCTGAAGTCAGCTACAGTGTACTTAGATATAATAATAAATAAATCTTTTTTTTTTTTTTTTTAAAGATTGGTTTGCTTCATTTCCATGAGAACCCACACCCTAGTGCACCTTCCTCTTTCTTTTTAAAAAGATTTGTTTTTATGTGTCTGAGTGTTTTACATGAATATATACCTTTGGACTACTTGTGTACCTGGTTCTCACAGCAGCTAGATGAGGGCATCAGATCCCCCTGGAACTGAAGTTGTGAGCCATGAGCTCTGGAATTAGTGCTCTTAACCTCTGAGCCATCTCACCAGCCCCTCTGTTTCCCACTTCAAAAGTGTAATTGCCAGATTGCCTATGAAGAAAACTATTGTTTCAACATACTGTATGAGGGCAGCCACTTCCACATACTGACTGTTACTTTTTTTTTTTTTTTAAATCATTAAGTCACATTGTGATGAAACAGTTACTGTAGTAAGCCTGGGCACTTTGAAACATTTGCTGGCTATTTCTATCTCTACTTGATTGTTTCTTTTGTTATTTTCCCCAGTGACATTTGATTAAAAAAAAAAAAAACCAAACTTAAATATGTGCTTAATTAAAGACAGTGTTTTTCCAAGCTTCTATTTGTTTTGGAATTATTTTTTATTTTTCTATTGTTTTTTATTTTTTTTATTTTTTTTTAATTTATTTATTTATTATATATGTAAGTACACTGTAGCTCCCTCCAGAAGAGGGAGTCAGCTCTTGGTAAGGATGGTTGTGAGCCACCATGTGGTTGCTGGGATTTGAACTCTGCACCTTTGGAAGAGCAGTCGGGTGCTCTTACCCACTGAGCCATCTCACCAGCCCCCTCTATTCTTTTTTAATCTGTCAAATCTACAATTCTTATTTTTCTAGCTTTGTTGTTATTCCTCAAAAGCCACACGAAGCCCTGTGTGTAACAATTGTATGCTCACTAGAATTTCATCTTCATGCATCTGTTTTGTGCTGCAGATCATAAAATTCATGTGCGCGCACGTGTGTGTGTGTGTGTGTGTGTGTGTGTGTATTTGTGTGTGTGTGTGTGTGTGTTTTAACTTGTGCTATAGAAACTGGCACTTTTATAGGTACAAATTGATTAAATAGCATAGCAGTTTCTCTACCTAATATTGATCTCTATTATTTTTGTATGCATTATTGCATTGGCTAGAGTTTGAGAACAGTGCTAGATGTAAGGAGTTAAAAAGGCACCTTGCTTTATTTTAGTCACTAAGGTAGGGATGCCTTAGATGTCTCACTTCCAAGTATGATTGAAGTATTTGATTAAAGTCAGATGTTCTCGATACAGTGTTCTGAAATACTTTAGTCTTAAGCATTATCAGAAGTAGAGGTTACACTTTATCTGGTGAAATGGTGGGCCCTGTGAAGGACATCAGGCAGCAGTCTCCCACCTGAGCTCCCCTGAGTCTGTTTCCTCTGAGAACCTATCAGTCTTTTCCGTTCAGTTTGAGACTGAACAAGTGTCCCTAGAGGTGTGCCCAGGCTGGGCTGCCCGTGCCGGCCGCTGCCGCTTACAATTTCATCTGCTCAGTGAGCTTCTCTGTATAGTGTGGCTTTTTAAAACAAATGTAGCCTTAAAATAGTTCAGACACTGCAGGGAGCTATCTTTAGTGTTAGCAGCAAGAACAAATGCCTGAAGACCAAACTCCTAAGAACCAGGAAAGGTGTTCTTGAAGGTCATAATAGACTCAGTGAACAACACTTGTGAGCTAGGAAACATAACTTAAGATCAGTTCTCTCTTATTTGTTCTGATAGAACTTAAATGTGTAGACAACTTTTTATGGCATTGGGAAAGTTGATAAAGTGTAAGTAGAATGTGGAAATGGTGGGTGGGTGCTGGAACACCACGGAGCTGCAAGTGGGCGTGGTGGGCACAAGCAGGTATTGGGCTTAAGGGATCC
The DNA here is from genome assembly GCF_900095145.1 of Mus pahari. Taxonomy (NCBI): domain Eukaryota; kingdom Metazoa; phylum Chordata; class Mammalia; order Rodentia; family Muridae; genus Mus; species Mus pahari. The sequence continues at coordinate 17,553,648 of NC_034594.1, read as the reverse complement.
ATTAGTGGGCTCCAGTCAGGAGAGTAATGGACCGAAGTCTGGGTGGTTCCTGTAAGATGACTGGCATTCTGACAGAGGGTGTCCATGTGATCAACTCTAAATGAATACCTTTGAACCCATTATCAGCTTCCAATGGAAGCCTTACTTGGTTATAGTCTCAGCTAGAGTGGCTTCAAACATCACAAACCATTCTCTGATGATGCTTTTTTTTTTTTTTTTTTTTTTTTTTTTTTTTTTTTTTTTTTTTTTTTTNTGTGATCAACTCTAAATGAATACCTTTGAACCCATTATCAGCTTCCAATGGAAGCCTTACTTGGTTATAGTCTCAGCTAGAGTGGCTTCAAACATACTAGGCCATCTTCTGATGATGCTTTTTTTTTTTTTTTTTTTTTTTTTTTTTTTTTTTTTTTTTTTTTTTTTTGGTTTCTTTTTGTTTTGTTTTGTTTTTGTTTTTTTTGAGACAGGGTTTCTCTGTGTAGCCCTGGCTGTTCTGGAACTCACTCTGTAGTCCAGGCTGGCCTCGAACTCAGAAATCTGCCTGCTTCTTGTCTCCCAAGTGCTGGGATTAATATTTCCTTATGTCTTTTTACTTTTTACAAGGCCTCTCTCACCCTTGGTATTTATCATTTGTTCTTGTGATGAGTATCATTGCCCAAGCTGCCCTTGAAGACCCCTTCTTGAAGAGTCTGCCTTGACCTTCTCAGTGCTAGGCTTATTTCTGATGCATTTTTATTGTTTGCTTTGCCTTTTTAGGATATAATTTGCTGTTTGTATTTTATGGGTTTTTTTGTTTGTTTGTTTGCTTGTTTTAAGGTGAAAACTGATTTTCGGCCTTTAGGTATTTATTGGATCTGTAGGTTAAGTTTTTTATTAACTTTAACAAATTTTATTTCTTTGGATGGCTTCCTGTCTTACCTCTTTCTACTCCATTTTAGAAGCTCTGTATAGCCATGTAGTAGACAGGATAAAGTTGACCTCCAGCTGACCTTTCGGATTGGGCTCTGTGCTGAGCTTCACACGGGCTGTGCTGGATTACCTGCTTGCTGGCCTTGCTTTCCTACGGTCCAATACTGTTACATCCAATACACTGGTCATCTATAGAAATACTGTTTTGTTGCGGTTTTTCTATATTTGATTTCTCTTGTCTCTACTTCTTTTTCCATGCTAGGGCTCAACCCAGGCCCTTGGGCATGCTAAGAAGCCCCCCACACAGAGCTGCAATCCCAGCTTCAGTTTTCTACTTTAAAAATTAGGTTTTTGGACAGAAGGCTGAGTCCAGGGTCTTGCATGTACTCTTTCAACTTTCCACTTTGAGATGGTGTTTCAGTGAGTTCCCAACTGACCTTGCACTTATTCAAGCTTTGGTAGGACTTGAACTTGCTGTCTTCCTGCCTCATCCTCTAGAGAAGCTGGCACTGCAGGCCTGTGCCACAGCCAGAGGCTGCCATCTTCTCGCCGAACTCAGAGAACACATGTATATACTGTGTTGCACACCTCGGTCAGTTCTCAGTGAGCTGTGGCTCACTGCTCTTGTGTGTTTTCCTGGGTGCTGGGTAGCCTTGGGCTGAGTGCTGAGAGTGGGGCATCCTACATTGGTAGGTACTGTTATGGTATCTTTTATTCTCCTATAGTGATTGTCACCTCCAAGGCTTACTGCCTCCGTCTGCTGACCTAGGCCTAGTCCTGGAAGCTTCTAGTCTCCATACAATCTTATCTAGGCTAGAATGTTTCAGCCTCTGAGACTTATTGATGAATAAGCTCACCTTTTCTAGTTCTTTCTGAACTCTAGCTGGTTGGTTCAATTCAGCTGTTCTGGCCCAAATTCCTCTCCAAGCTGACAGATTCAGTCTGACTTTTCTTTGCCACTCTTGAATGGCCCTGCTTGGCCTCAAACTGACTTTGGCAATCTGTTCTTTCTCCTTCTCATTTTCTGGCTCACTCTGTCCTCACCTGTGTCTAGCTTGTTCTCTCCCTTCAATCTGTCTCTGTACCACTGTCCCAGTAAAACTGTACCCTTCCTCTCTTCTCCCTCCTTGCACTGTTCTCTTTAGTAGCTTCCCTTTCCTCTCTCTTCTCATGACAGTTGGGCATATCTTCTGTCAAATCTTTCTCTGATTTGTCACTTTGCCATTCAGTTAGACATCACTTTCAAACATGGCTGCTTCCTTCTCCAAACCAACTTTATCTTCATTGTCTCGGATTAAAGATGTGTGCCAAGTAAGGCTGAGCTGCACCACAATTGGAAAGAGGTTTTTGTTTGTGTGTTTGTTTTAGTAAATAACACAATCTTGGGGTTCACAGTGCAATTAGATATCTTGCAACAAGATGCTGGTATCTTTATTCCTTGTAATTGTTTTGAGCTATGGTGGAAGATGCAGGAAAGTGACTTGGAAATGATTACACTCCATCGAGGGCTTGCTTGTTCTTGTTCTTCTGTGCTTGCTTGTTTCTGGTGATGCTGGCCTTGGATAAGCAGGCTCTGTCCCTTTGAGCTGCTTCCTCAGTTCCTTGAGGACTGCAGCTGGGTGGCTCAGGTTTGGATTGTCCCCCCGAACCGAGGCATGACTTCTTGGTATACCCTCCAGTTTTCTGTGAGTCATGGGGTTTAGTTATTGTTTTTCAGTTTCATGGGTTAGAATAGATGGTGTTCCTGACTCACATGAATGCCAGACAAGGTGGCACGAGTCTTTTTAGTCAATTCCTTAGTTACCTCAGGTACTTGTGTGTTCAGCAGTTTGCTGAGAGCCCCGTGGAGAACCCCGCCCCCTTTAGAGAACATTTGTTACTTTTTCACATTTATTTTTTATTATTTTTAAGGTGTGTGTGTGTGTGTGTGTGTGTGTGTGTGTGTGTACATGGGTGCCCTCAGAAGCCAGAGGTGTCAATTCCCTTGGAGCTGGAGTTAGAGGTTGTTATGAGTCACCATGTGGGTGTCAGGAATCATCAAACTGTGGTCTTCTGCAAGAGCAGCCAGTGCTCTTCTCCACTGAGCCAGCTCATTCCCCATTCCTGAGGCTCCCTGCCGAAGCTCCCTGCCCTGGTATTTTTTCTCAGGAGTCCTCACTGCCTGCTGTCTGCAGTCTCAGCGTTGACTTGGAGAATTCACTGGGCTCTACTAGTTTCTCTTGCCACATTGTGGCCAGCAATGCAGTGGTGAGCCTGCTCCACCTCATACTGCTTCTTGTTCCTGTTTTCACGGTATTGAGCCCACCCAGACAGGTCAGAGTAAATCCCATCTTTTTTTTTTTTTTTTTTAAGATTTATTTATTTATTATATGTAAGTACACTGTAGCTGTCTTCAGACACTCCAGAAGAGGGCGTCAGATCTTCTTACGGATGGTTATGAGCCACCATGTGGTTGCTGGGATTTGAACTCCGGACCTTTGGAAGAGCAGTTGGGTGCTCTTACCCACTGAGCCATCTTACCAGCCCAGTAAATCCCATCTTAAAAGCATCTGAGTAGAATCTTGGTTTCCACTGCACCCGTGAATGCCACTCCTCACATGACCTACCACATTCATCACATTCACAGGGTATTGAGATGATGGTGTGAACCTGCCAGGGAAGCCTGTGGGCATTATCCTGTTCTCTACAGATGGACAGCTTGGAGCACCTCTGTCCTCTGCCTCAGACATTTTCCTCTATAGAATAAAGGAGTATGATTTTATAGAGAATTTTCTTACTCTGCATGCATGAAACCATATTAGAACCAGCAAGGCTGTAAACCTGCTTTTCAGTATGTTGATTTTGCATAGCTTTTCCTCTGTAAGTATAAGTTAGGGTTCTTTATGTAGCTTTCACTGTCCTGGAACTCACTGTGTAGACCATTCTAGCCTCGAAATCAGAGATACGCCTGCTGCTGCTGTCTCCCAAGTGCTGGGATCAAAGGCGTGCACCACCACCCCTGGCTGGAGGTATTTATTTACCAGGTATAACTCTCATTTTTATGTTGAGATTTTCCTCAGGGTTTTGTGTTTATTAATTTCTACAAATTTTTCAAGCTTATGAAAAAAGACTACCACAAATTCAGGAAATATGTCAGTTGACTTTTTCCTCTTAGAAATCATATAAAGGTTGCTTCCGTTTATCACACTGACTTATTTGTTGCTTTTTGCTTGTTTATCAAACAGAAGCAAGTGCTTATGTGCCTGGGCCTTTTCCTCGCAGGCCTTCAGCAGTGTTCCACAGGCCAGCGGTTACAGACTCTGTAGCAGGTGTTGGGGTTGTAGGTCACACAGGTTCCTTCGAAGGCTCTGCACACCCTCTATGGACCAGATGATTTATGTGCATTTCTGAACAGTTAGGTTCTCACCGCTGCTTCCACCAATGTCATTGTCACGTGTCATTTCGCATAGTTACTGCTGCAGCTATCTCTGGGCTTGGTGTTTTGACTTCTCTCTTCATATGTTTAAATCACGGCTGATAAAACTCTAAGGCAGACATCACAGTGCACGGGGAGTCAGTGGTGTCAGTCAGTTGGTCGCTGTCCTCCTGTCTCTCCCCCATCAGCTGCATTACAAGCTGGTTTGGAAGTGCGCAGGCCTTGGTGGGGGGGGGCACCTGCTGCTGCCTTACTTTCTTCTGTTTGGCCGCTACTTTACGTCCAAGGTGAAAATGAGCTACAGGCCCAGAAGGGCAGACTGTTGGAAGCTGGTCAAAGTGCTTGATGATGCTTTGTCTTTGTGACAGAACTCAGTCTGAGTTGTCATCCTCTCTACTGGCCCTAGCCCTCGGACACAGTCAGCTGAGCACATGTCCTTTTATTTCACCCAGCTGGTTTCTGCCTAAATTGATTGTCTGCTGAATAGGTCAAAGGTTCTCAGATGAATGCTCTTATATATTAGTCTGTCATTTACTAACCATGTAGTTCCCTGCGTGGAAATCCACAAGTGTGGGCTTTCCTTGACTGAAAGGGACACACATGTGCTTCTTGTATTTTCAGGCACTTTGTATAGGTTGAGGAATGTTAGTTTCTGGTAACTTTTTACATAGAGACATTCTGCCCTTTGTTCTGTCTTCACTATACTCTTAACTTTAGCTTCCATCTCTGCTTACATCTTTTTACTCTTTTTTACTCAGTAAAGCTGCATAAAGTTATTGCATAATTCATCGGTACCTTTATTCTTATTGAACAGTCGCAGGCAGAGTGGAGCTAAGGATGGACCCCAGTGAATCAGTAGGCATTGCTTTCAGGTGTTGTTTTATTTGAATAACGTATGCCAACTTTTCATTCCGTTCCCTTGCATAGTGTTCCAGTAGGAAAGCAAGTTTCCTAGTGTATCCCCCAGAGGACGAGTCTCTTGCTTTGCACTTTTAGCTTACAGCAGCACTTTTCCTGGCAACATTTCAGTTCTGGCCGTAGCTGCACTCGGATAGTCATTCTCAGTCCACAGAAGGAGAGGTGGACCACTTCAGGATCTTGGATTGCAGAGATGACTGGCCTGGAGGCAGATGCCCGGCCCCCTGCAGAACTCCACCCCAGACAGGGTGTTTCCAGAGGTGCTGAGCAGAATTTAGAGCAGTGACTAATTTGCATTATATGATAACATCTGGTAAGTAGCTCTGGAAGTCTTCATCAGAGAGTGTGAACTTGGGCCTTCTTTTCCTGCTTCTGGTCCTGAAGTATCTTGATGATACCCACATTAGGTTGTTTCCTGTGAGCAGACTGTCTGTAGAGAAGGATGGAGCAGTCTTCACCTGGTGGGTGTGGAGATAGACTCGATGACTCACTGCAGGACTACACTCAGACTCAATGGCAGCCTATCAAGAGGCGTGCCAGCCCAGAGATAAGCATTGAAGATAGCAGAGAAGGCTTGAAAGGCTCAGTAATGAGGATCTATAAAGGAAATGGTTTTGAAAACATAAGATAGGCATTTAAGTGTCTGCCTTAAGAGAAGGGGAGGTAACAGGCTATCAGAAGTCTACAAGGAAGCTGGGGAACAGGGCCCAAACAAAGGCAGCCTGGCCTAATGCCTGGGAGAACCTGGTGCTAGAACAGCAGTGTTTGTTTATCCAGGCACACACTGCCGCTCTTCTCAAGGGGCTGGCTCTAAGACAGTCCAAGTTCTGGGTGACTTTGTAGCTTTGGAGATAAAGGCTTAACTTAGATATACCCAGTAGTTGCAAATTGTTCCTTAGTGAGTGAATTTATCAGCTAATTAACATAAATGTTGCCATATCCTCTTTATTGGAATGGGAGTTCCTTAGAAAACTGGCTTGAGTGGAGAACTGGAGATGTCCTGTAGTCCTTGATAACAGTGGCCTGTATCTCTCTGCACCACATGGGACAGGTGGAGGCTGTTGAGCGTCCCCCTTGCCTCCTCCTTGCCAGCACTGCTTGACTGGTTGTGAAGATTTCTGTTTGTATCTAAGCAGCTCCTCTCTGAGGGTGGGGCTTAACTCTCAGAGGCCCCATTGCAGGGAGATAGGAGCCTGCTATTTTATCTGTGGTACACATGGCCCATGGCAAGGGCTGGACTGGCTCGTGTCCCTCTCATGTTCACCTCAGAACTTTTCGCTGGTATCTTAAAGTCTTCATATACTAAATATACTTAACACTAAAATGCCACCTGAATTTTTAATTAACTTTTTACATTTCCTTTGTGTGTACATGGCACATGTGTGAAGGTCAGAGGGCACCTTGTGGGACTTTTTCTTTGCACCGTGTGAGCTCTGGGACTAGAACTTAGTAGTTAGGCTTGGCAGCAAGTGCCTTTACCAGATATTTCATCCCACTGGACCTTTTAAATATATTGTATTTGATTAAATACAGATTTTGTGAGCTTCTGTCTAGTAGTTGCATCTCATTTTTTGTCTTGATTTTTTTTTTTTTCCTTTTAAAGACATGGCCTCAGGTAGCTCAGCATGGTCAGTGTAGTCAGAGATGACTCTGAACTGCTGCCCTCTTTGCCTCTATCTCCTAAGTGCTGGGATTACAGATGTGTAACACCATACCCTGTTTATTTGGTGCTGGAGGGCCTCCTGCATACTAATTAGACAACCCTGTACCAGCTGAATTGTCTCCACCCCTTTTGCACCTCTCTATTCAGGCTCCAACCAGGTTAGACTGGACCGTGGTAAGTTTATTCATGAAGTTTTATTCAGTAGTACCATTTCCTAAGCTAGACCTGGATGGCTGAACAGGTTCTAGGCAGACACTTGCTTACTGCTGGTTGCTGTGATGGGCCTGGAATTGGGGGCAGGAGTACACTGTGGATGCTGGGGAAGGCACACCTCAGGACACACTCAGTGTGAGTCAGTCTGCGTGCCTCCTATAATGATTATCTTCTTATAAGTTCAACTTTTAAAAAAGCTTTTGGGATCCCCAAATAAACAAATGCTGTCTAAGCTGTCATTGTTCAGGATGAGTGACCCATTTGGGAGCTTAGGCAGTAAGACACTGTATCTTTGTTATAAGGCATCTTTGTCGGCAGACTCTTGAATTTCTTTTTTTGCCTTCTGCCTCCTACCTAAAAAGGACAAAACCAGAACAAACAAGAAAAGATAGCTACAGGAAACAGTGGTGGAAGGCATTGCTGCTAGAGGTGGGAGAGAGTGTGTTAGGATTAGAGACAGCAACCTTGAGACTCTAGGACTGACTGACTGCGACCAATCCAGGATCCTCAGTCTGGCTTCCCTCAGACTAAGTGGGAACAACTTTAGTTGAAAGATTCTCTCCGCTACCCACCTTTACCTTCTTCTCTCCCTACTGGCAACTGTCTTGAAAAGGTTCTCAATGCAGTATTTTATTTAGCAGGTATTATTTTTACTATAATTTAAGTACTTATTTAAATACCTTTCCATTTAATCTTACTATTTTTTAAAATGTGTTTGTGTGCATGTACACACATATGTGTGTGCATTCCTGCATGCGTGTGTCAGGGTCCACAGAGGCCAGAAGAGAGCATTGGATCCATGGAACAGGACTTAGAGGCAGTTGTGAGCTGCCCCATGTGAGTGCTGGGAACCACACTTGGCTCCTCTGGAAGAGCAGCAAGCACTCTTAACTGCAGAGCTGTCTCGATACCTTTATTTTTATGTTCCCTCTTTTTGACCTGGTCTGGAACTGAAATAAATGGAACCTTTTCAGAGAGCTGATTTCATGGCCACATATGAATAGGTTTAGCTCCTACATTGTGTAATGATCCACTTACCTTGTCAGTGAACATGGTCCTTACACCAGTGCTTTTTTAATATGCTGTTGTTCTTAGGTAGAATGTAAGGAAGACATATAGTCATTAGCTTCAATATGTATATCACCTATATATTGATCAGCTTCTAATGGGGAGAACAGTCATGGTGAAGGACTTAGGGCGGAATCAAGCTAACTGAGTTTTATTGAAGCCCAGACCCAGCTCCGACTGCATCTGACTCAGCAGCCTTGCCCTTGTCTAAGTGTGCCTGTGTTTATTGCCCTTGAACTCTGGCTCTCACTGCATAAGTCAAAGTGATCTGGGACTCACCATCTTCCTGCCTCGGTTTCCCTAATACTGGGATTGCAGGTGTGTCCCACCATTTCCAACTAAAAGTATACCTTGTTTTGTTTTAAGTAGTGGGTAGATCTGTGAACAGTCTGAGAAAAGCTTGGTCAGAGCAAGCATATGTGTTCCTGATAAATGATCACCTTACCCTTGTGTAGGAGACAGGCTCCTATCTCTTGTAGAGACTAAGCATACTTGGGCGATGGGCTTGCCTCTGACCTTGGGCAAGTGGTGTAGCCCTCATGTCACACCTGCCTCATCTGCTTGGGTGGGTACCATGGAGTACTCACCTTCTGAGGTGTGTGTGCATTCTGAATGATCATGAATAGGCTTGGCAGGCAGCAGGAAGTACTAGATCAGGACTACATATTCATAGTGTGTTTCAGTGGGAGGTGCTTATGAAATACCAGGCAAGTCACATTGCTGTTATTTTCAGCTGGACTAGACCAGTTCCTTGGTCTGAAGATATTCCATGTATTCAGTTGAGCAAACATTCATTGAGGATCAGTGTGCTAGACATTGGGTCATCAGCACCCCAGCAATGAAGGGATCCCCAACCTCTAGGAACTCGCATTTTCTTTGTGTTGTTCTTTGTCTTCCCAAAGTGCTTTCAAGATCAGGACAAAAACTTTGACTTGAAAAGCAGGAGAAATTCCAAAAATCAGGGGAGCCATCCACTTCCCACCCACTCACCTACCTACCTACCTACCTGCCTATCTATATTCCATGTGTATTAGTGTTTTGCCTGTATGTAGTCTGTAAAGTTGTCATCCCCTGGAACTGAAATAACAGAAAGTTGTGAGCCGCCACATGGTTGCTGGGAGTTGAACCTGGGTCCTCTGGAAGAGCAGCCAGTTTTCAAAGGCTCAGCCATTGCTCGCTCCAGATTCCTCCCTCCCACTCCCCAAAGAAGACATTTAGGATAGATTAAAGTACATTGTCCCTTCTCAGATGTCGCTGTTACCACTCCAGGAAGGTTCCGTCTGAGTTGGATGTGGGATCCCGTATTGGTTTATTCTTGCTGAATTATGCTGCGGTGAAAGCAGCCAACTTGCTTTGTAAGATTAACATGCTTTATGGCTGTGTTGTCTGCTTCATGACGGTGAAAATATATTTATCTGTATCAGATAGTGATAGCAAAGAAATAAATCTGGTAACTTTATATTTAACTTTGGAGCAGGGTGTGGTAGTGTTGCCTATGTTCCCAGCGTTTCAGAGACTAAAACAAGATTGTACATTCCCTTGCACATTAGACTACCCAGTAGGATTTATTCTCTTCTTGCAGTGGCAGCTTCTGACCGAACTGTCACCTCTCCTCTCCAGGGGTTGGGGTGACAGGTGTGGATCTACAGGAGCAGTCTTTTTTTTTTTTTTTTTTTAAATTAAGAAAAATTTGTATCTGTATGCATGCATGTGGGCTCGTGCCCATCTGAGTGTAGGTAGTCTTGGAAGCCAAATGAGGTGTTCAAATCCTCTGGAACTGGAGTTGAGGCTAACATGGGTGTTGGCAACAGAACTCAGGTCTTCTGCAAGAGCAGGGCATACACTCAGCTGCTGCTTGTAACTGCCAGGCCATCTCTGTGGCCTCTGCTATTCTGGGTCAGAATCTTCCTTTCCACTGGGTTTTCTTCTCAGAGCCTGCTCTTCTCCTAAGTTGTTTTTGCGTGGCCCTTCTTTCTGTACTCATTAAAGTTTTAAGATCTGGCTAAAAGAACCACAGGGCGGAGGTCCTGGGCTACTGCCATCGACTCCTAACTCCTCTCAACTCAGAATTACACTTAGATCATTTATTCATGGGCAGGCAGAGGAAAGAAAACATGGCAGCTTTTTAGGCTAGCCTAGGCATAGAGTTTATACACTGGAGAATTTCTTTCATACTGTTTAGAAGCAGTTTTAAATAATCTGCGCTGTTTGGGAGGTTGGTAGAGTTGTGCCAGTCTTTCTTGTTTTATTTATTTATTTATTTATTTATTTATTTATTTATTTATATTTTATTTTATTTTTTTTTTTTTTAAGACATGCTGTCACTTCTTGACTGTCTTGACACTCACTATGTAGACCAGGCCTGCCTGGGCCTCCTGGGTGCTGGGATTAAGGTGTGTGTTATCACACCCGCCAGTTGTGCCAATCTTGTCCCAGCATTCCTATTGTCCACTACATGCACAGCAGAGGGTTCCATGACCATCCCTGACAGGAGTACTTGGTAGGTTGTGGCTCTCTCATGCATATGGATGAGGACCCAGGTCTGGCCAAGAGCCAGTGTTTTCTCCAGTTTTCTTTGATAGGAGCTAATAGCAAAATGTAAATTTACTACCAGTTAACCACCCTAAACCCCAAACTGAAAATTCAGAATGCTCCTAATTTTGAGGGCTTATATGCTGCCACAAGTGGAATACTTTATATCTGACTTCATCTGAGTAGTCACAGGCAAACCTAGGTACATGGCTGGGGTGCGGCTCAGAGATGGAGCATGCGACTCCCTCCCTCACGTGAGAGCTCGTGCTCAGCACTGTAAACCACATGCACCAAGTGCATGCCCACTCAGAATCTCTCTCTGAAATTTCCTTTAGGTCGTGTGTATTCCTATAGGTAAAATGTAATTTGTTTGTTTGTTTAGACTTGAGTCTCATCCCTAAAAGCATTCCAGAATCTGAAGAAAAAACAAAATCTGAAATCTAAAACACTCTTCCTGTTTATAATTGTTTGCAGTATGTGACACTCAGTTTGTACTTGGTAGTTTATTCCTGCCTCAGGAATTTCTACCCTTCTTCCTAGGGAATTAAGCTAGTGTATACTCACTCGTTACCCAGCAGCACAGAGAGCACATAGTAGGTACTGCTAGACACTTGTGTTCGTATTAATTTCTTCTGGTTTGCTGTGAAGGTGGAGATAAGGGAAAGACTCTGCAGTGGAATTGACTTAGAAGGATGTGTATCTGGTGTATATTAAAAAGCTTAGTGGATAAAAGTGGACCTATTCTTAGCTGCGTGGGATTCTTGTTTTCCTCAGTAACATTTATTTGACTATTTTAAGGAAATCATGGAAAATATTGACTTCCTTCCTAATGGTGTTCCCCTGAGGCATTACTGCACTGCCACTGAGTTTGCTCCACAGAGTGGTATGTGACTCTGGACCTAGCTTCAGAAATGGGAAATGACTTGAGCAACAACTGCAAGGAAGTAGAGGCCAGAGGTCAGCATTGAGAAAACTCAGCGTAAGAGTAGAATGTTGTAGCCGTTTCCCACATTCTTCAGCAGTGTTTTGGGCATTGAAGCTCTTTTCATTGAGAAAAGAAAGGAGGTCTTTGATTGGCAGCTGGGTGATGGGATGGGTCTGTGCGGTCTCGGTGCAGGGAGGCTGCTGTCTACAGAGAAACTTCCAGGGGTGAACACTGGGTTTGCAAGTTTCTTAGAAGTAGATTGGACTATCAGAATGTTCCTATACCCAGGCTACTTTGAGCTTGTGGGGAGAGAAATGGATTTAGGGGAAACATTCTAATTTTAAAAAAAAAGTTTTATCCTTTCAGATGTTAATTCAATCCTGTGCAAATATTTTGGATTTTAAGAGTAATGTACCATATGTACTTGCATAGATCTAGAACTTGTAAGAATGTGTGATATAGTATTAGCATTACCTGTTATTTATTTATTTATTTATTTATTTTCATGTATAGTCCCAGCTGGCCTTGGAATTTGTGATCCTCCTGTCTCAACCTCACAGGATCTGGGGTTAGAGGCATGTACTACCACCATTCCTAATTCGTTTTCTGATTCCAAACTAATATTCTAGTAAGTATAGTTTCATTGTGTTTCCTTTCCTTTCTTCCTTCCTCTTTTCTCTCTCTCTCTCTCTCTCTCTCTCTCTCTCTCTCTCTCTCTCTCTCTCTCTCTGTGTGTGTGTGTGTGTGTGTGTGTGTATTGGAGACTGAACTCTGGTCTACATGCATTTTACTCATGCTCTCCTACCATGCTTCCCTCCACCCTTCAGAAATGTAAAGCTGACTAGGTACTGGGATCTTAGGGTAGAAAAGCCATTGGAATACATACAGCACATGAGAGATTGTGAACAGACAAAAGTAAGGGGCAGCTGTGTCTGTCTGCAGAGTGAAGGCTGTGGCAGAGGTGTTAAGAGCTGCCTTCTGAGGGCCCTTAGCACATTTTATGCATGAGACCTTCCACTAGGGGAAAATAGTATGGTGACTTAGTTTTATGGATTGCACCCCCAGATTCCCTCCACTTACTTGCTTCATAGGAGTACTTATTGTACAGTAAGCTTCACCAGTTTTAAGTATTCTCAGATTAATTTTACAAACATGCAGCTGTGGAAACAGGAACATTCATTGTCTTGAAAGTCCGTGGCTTCTTCTTCACAGTTAGTATCTCTCTCAGTGGGCCAGGCAGCTACTTGTCTGCTTTCTGTCACTGAACATATTGTCTTGTCTAGACTTTCAGATTAATAGATCATTTTGTATGGAGTCCAAGAGGTTTGACTTGACTCACATAGTGTAAGCTTTCGAAGCCCTTGTGCTGCGTGTATGCGGTGACCGTTTATTGCTGAGTGGAGAGATCTCTCTGTATGATATAATTGTGTGTTTCTTACCTGCTGGTGAACTTAGCTTTGCTTTTCTCCCCATTCTGGAGCCATGATGTTAAAATTTTTTATGAATGTCCAAAAAGCCTTTTTTAAAAGGTATTTTTTTCTTTCTTGAAAGCACCTAGAATAGATTGATGTGTCTGATTAGGTGGTGATATTTAATTTTAATAAACTGTCAAGCTGTCCTCAGCCATGTGAGTTCTAGCTCCTTGTGTACGACATCTTTGTCCACGTTTGACATTAGTCATTTTTTAAGTGGGTAGTTCTGTGTCCTGTTACTGTTACTAGAATTTGTGAAGTGGCTAATGGTAGGCAAGGGCCACCTTCTGTTCTCGTTGGCCATTTGTAGAGCTCCTTTTGTTTTCAGTCAGATCTTCCCAATTTTTATTGAGCTGTCTTACTAATTTTTGAAAGTTCTTTATGTCATGGATGCAAATGTTTCATTAGATATATAGTTTATACTTTTTCTACTATATAGTTGATGTTCTCATTTTTGTCTTTATTTCTAAAAAATGGAGATGGGGCTGGAGAGATGGCTCAGTGATTAAAAGCACTGCCTGCACTTCCAGAGGACCTGGGCTCATCAGATCTTAGTGCCCATACGGAGGGCTACATCTCTCTCGACTACAGGCACACACCACACACCTAGCCATAAACAATGGCTTTTGAGAATAAATGTTTTAAATTTAAATGAAGTCTAAATTAAATTTTGTTTTCATTTTTGATTCTGTACTTTTTGTGTCCTATAAGATTTTTTTCCCCTGACCCAAAGTGACAAAAATGTACAAAGGTTTGTGTGTTTGTGTAGAATACACAGGCTAGGAGTAGACTGTTGTTAGTAAGGTCTGAAATGCACTCTGAGCTAATCCAGTGTTCAGTGGACATCAACAGTCATTTATTTGCATATGCCTATTCAGCTATTTTAGCACAATTAATGGAGACTATCTCCCACCAAATTGCTATGACACTCTTTGAAAATACATCAATCATATGTGCACATGGCAGTGCTTTAGATCGTCAGTGCTATTCTTTTTCGGGTAGAGGTCAAACATATCCCTGTGGGCAGGTGTTCTCCCACAGACCACATCCTCAGCCCTCTGCCACACTTGTCCTTTGCTTGTTGCAACTTACCTTTTGTTTTGTTTATTGAGACAGGAATATGTAATATGGCCTTGAACTCTTGTTTCTTCTGCCTCAGCTTCCCGAGAGCTGGCTAGGATTGCAGGTGGGAACCACTCTACCCGGCTGCTTTTCTAATTTCTCTGAATGTCCTGAATTTTAAACCTATGAAATTAAAGTTTATAATTGACTCACATCAGTAGTCAATTACATATTAAGTAGCCCGTCCCTCCCTATCATCTGAGCTAGCTGGTCCTTTCTGTTTATAGCTAGGAGTAAACACCAATGGTACTTCAAGCTTGTACAGCAAAGCAGACTAGAGGGGAGTGATGCATTGTGCCTGCAAGCAGATGGGACAATACAGTGATGCTTGTATGCTCACAAAGCAAAAGCTAGAGACTATAGGAACAGTAAAACCTGCTGTTCAGAGAGACAGGAAGTACTTGGATTTAGCCCAACTTTTAGTTTGGGGATCCTAGATTGGTCTTAGACACTACTGGATTTGGAACCTGCCCAAACCCAGTAGTGTCTTTTTTCTCTTTGTAAAATTTCTCACATATGACTATCTGGTTTTATTTTAAGATTCTGTTGAACCGTTCTTCTAACTTAAAATTTATCAGAGATAAGCTGTTAAAAACTGGCAATGAGTAAAACTATTGAGCCATGTGTTTAAAAGTATGTTTATAGTATTAAAGGGTTGGTTTAAAGTATATATTAAAGAAATATATTCTTTAAATCTCCTTTTCTAATTATAGTACACTCTCAATTTAATATTAAGCCTACATGATAAACCTAAATGAAGCCCATATTTTTTAACTCCTTGGAGTCATTAATTTCACTTAAAGCCGATTTTACTTTATAAATGTCTACTTGTGCTTTATGCAAGCCTTTGCTGTCAGTAGCATTCCATTGCTTATTCTGTTTTCTGCTTCTGTTCTGGGGCTGTCTTTTTAACAGTACAGTTCTTGCGACTCTTAGACATGATTGGTGGATTTTGAAGGAAAGGAGTACTTATTGGGTCTATGGTCTCTTTGGTGTCCGTCTGGAAGACTTGAGTCATGAGCACGTTTGGGTACATTGAAATAAAGCTTTACCTCCTTGGCTCTTTATTAAAACTTCATTTTTAGGTTTTTGGGTTAGTTTTGTTGTTGTTGTTGTTGTTGTTTTTGGTGTTTTGTTTTTCAAAACTGGGTTTCTCTGTACAACCTTAGCTGTTCTGGAACTTGTTCTGTAGACCAGGCATCCGCCTCCGCCTCCGCCTCCGCCTCCGCCTCCGCCCCTGCCCCTCCTCTGCCCTCCCTCTGCCCCTCCTCTGCCCCTCCTCTGCCCTCTCTCTGCCCCTCCTCTGCTGAGTGTTGGGATAAAAGGTGTGTGCCACCAACTGCCCTGGCACATTTTTATGTTTTGATTGTTGAGCAGTTTTTCTTCCTCACCGGTAAGAAACTTACCTGACTCTTGGTAGGCAGAGGAGTGCATGTGCTGTACACAGTCGACTGTAGCGTCTGCACGCATAGTGTCCGTACACCATGTCCCATTCTCCTCTAACCTCAACTTGCAGACCATCTGGGAGGTGCCATGATCTCAAACAGAAAATTCCTCCTAAGTTGTGACAGTGACTGCTTTTGCATTCTCTTTCCCCCTGAAGGGAAATGGCCTCCAAATAGGCCTACTCTAGTAGGTGTAGTAGTGGGAAAATGAAGGGTCATGATGGTGGTAGCTACTGGACAGATGGTTGGAGCTATAGAAATGCAGAAGGGAGAGGAGAGGTGAAATTCAGTATTGCTATTCTCAGGTATGACTAATATTTTAATGGAAGTGTGATACACATTTGAAACACATTTTAGGTACATGGCTTTTGAATTATATGTGAAAATATCAGTGAACGCTCTTAAGTAAAATTTTATTTTTAAGATTTATTTGTTCTTATTTTATGTGGATGAGTATTTTTATGTATGGATGTTTTGCTTGCATGTATGTTAGTGTTACACATGCATTCAGAGCCTGCAGGGAGCAGAAGGAATTGGCATTTTAGTTGTGTATAGTTGTGTGGGTTCTGGGAACTGAACCTGGGTCCTCTGGGAAAGACGTCAGTGCTCCTGACCACTGAGCCACCTCCAGCTTCCCAAGTAAAAATTAATAGACCATCCAGCTTTGCCATAATTTTTCATTGGAGAATACATTAGTAAAGTAACCACCTTTATCAGTAGTTATTGTCTTGGAAAGTACATGGGCATGTGTGTTTTGTGTCCTTGTGCTGAAAGTTTGAATATTCCACAAGTAAATACAGCTTAGCTTAGTGACTGAGGGTGGATACCATCATTTGGCAGACTTCTGGCTTTCTGAAGGGGCGAGTACTTAAAATAGTAAACCAATTGGCTATGTGGACATTGTGTATTGGGAGAAAATGCTTCCTGTAGTTGATGTAAGACAGTTACTTGGAATCTTCCTAAAACTTTTGCATAAAAACAACCAAAGAAATTCTGTTTAGAATGTGGGAAGGAATATTGACTTTATAAAAACAGATATATCAAAATAAAGTTAATGAAGGACGTTTGAAGTGTGTAGTTCAAGCTGGCACTTGTGACCACTCATGCAGCTATTGCCCCAGTGAGGTTAAGGAAATGAGTATCCTCTAGTCTCTTTGTCATCTTTTGGCAACAAGTCTTGCCTTTCTCTCCTTGTGCTTACTGAGTATTTTCTAACTTTGTAAATTAACATAGTAATTATGTGATTCATCTGTCACATTGTATGTGTTGATAATTGCTTTTCTTACTGCTGTACAGTAGTCTGTTGTGGGATAGTTATCACACAATTGTCAGCCATTTGCCTAGGGGCGGAAGTGTGGTTGTCACCTGTAAACATCCATGTAGAAGTCACTGTCTTGTATAGATCCCTAGGAATGGCATGTGTAGGTATAGACATATACTTAACTGTTGCAGAAGGTAAAACTTGTTTTCCAGAGTGACTGCGCCAGTGTACACTCGTTTCCATACAGATGGCCTCAGTCAGGTGTCTATAAAGTGCTGGTGTCTAGCTTGGCAGGTGGATTTGTCATTTGTCAGCTCACAAATGACTAGTTCAGTCAACTAAACTAGTGTGGCCTTTTCTCTAGTGACTGGGGATCTTTGTTATTAACTTTTGAGACAGTGTCAACTCTTTTTGAGACAGTAGTCCAACTCTTGGGCAGTCCTGCCTGGGCTCCAAGTGCTGGGATGACAGACGTGTGGCTGCTCCCAGCCTGACTACAGAGCACCTTTTCTTGTTCTGACTTTGGTGCCATTCAGACTCTTTACCTAAGTGCTGATCAAGTCTTTTCTTGAGTTTCAAGTTTGAGTTTTCTTAATTTAGTTGAAAGCTGTATTTACATATTCTAGATACATTTGTATCTAATCTAAATGTATCTCGATTTTGTTTTGCAAATACCATTTCTAGTCTGTGGCTTGTATTTTTACTATAGTTTTTAGAAAAGCTTATCATCATTATTATTATTATTTACTTTAATCATGTTTGACTCTTTTCTTTCAGTTTATGGTTGTGCAGGCATATGTTCCTGCATTAAAGCTTCAGACCTCTGGCTCACTAACATTTCCTCCGAGGTTGATTTCTAGTTTTAGAATTTTAGCTCTCACATAAGCTTTAGTGTTGGAGTTGATGCTTATAAGTACTGAGTTCTGGAAATTTCCTTGTCTGTATGGCTATCCATCTTCGTATGGTTTGTTGAAAAGATTATTTTCCCCTATTGAATTGCTGCAACATCTTCATCAAAAATCACTTGACCTCATGAGGTGGGGTTTGTTTTCTGAAGTCTTGAGTTTTCTGTTGTGTTTATATCAGTGTGACAACTGGTCATAATGACTATGGCTTTAAGAAGCCATGAGAAGAGTTAAGACACCCACCTTTTTTTTTTTTTTTTTTTTTTTTTTTTTGGCTTTTTTCAAAATTCTTTTAGGTTCTTTCCCACAAGATAGAATCATCTTTTAGATTTCTACCCCCCAAAAAGCCTGATAAGATTTTGAAAATAAATTTTATGTTATTATGTATGTGAATATGGAGGAGTGCATGTGGCTCATACGTGGAGGACAGAGGACACCTTGTGGACAGGCCATCAAGCCACTGAACACCCTAACCTCTGAGCATCTCACCGCTTCCCAAAGCTCTGGTCAGTACTGCATTTCTAGGTAACAGGTGCTCTGGCGTTTGCATGCTGGTGGACTGTGTTTGCATGTAGGATTGCAGGATTGCACAGATGTGGACGTGATCCCAGCTTTTTTTTTTTTTTGTCTTTGGATGAATCATTGATTCAGAAAGGGGCTGGAGATCTTGTTTTCTTCTGGTTTCTAGTAGAGTTCATTTAGATGATTGTCTTTTTCCTTTGAGAGAGGGACTGGAGAGACAGCTCAATAGTTCTGAGCACTGTTGCTCTTCAAGAGGACCCAGGTTTGGTTCCCAGCACCTGTGGTTGGTGGTTCACAAGCATCTGTATCTGAAATTTCCTTTTGATCTGGAAGGAAACAAGGCATGCACAAAGTACACATGCATAGACACACACAGGCAAAACACTTAAGACACAAAATACAAAATTTAAAATAAAAAATATCATATTGGAAAAATTCATCATGAGTCAAAGTTTTTGTTTTTCTGAGGCTTTTAACTACAAAATAATTGTATTTGGTATATATGGGACTATTCAAGATAACCCTTTTTTTCTGAGAAACCTTTGGCATGTTGAGTCTTTGAAGGAATTTGCCCATATTGTAACCTGAGTTGCTTACCGTATTAACAGAATTATTGACATTGCTGCTGGCCAGCCTTGTCACAATTGTGAAAGTATTGCTGAGCCTGGCTCCCCTTCTTCCTTCGAGCATGGCGTGTGTCTTTTCCACTGTCCAGTCTACTGGAAGCTTACCCACTTTATCACTCTTCCCAAACCGAAAGCCATTTGTAACATTTGCGTCATCTGTCTTCTGCTGTTGAGTTTCTTTTCGTGGTGCTGAACATTGAACATTATGGTAGGCATATGCTGCCCTGCAACCAAGCCCAATTGTTATGTATATTAGTTCTAACATTTTGAGTGTAAGCTACTCTTCATTTCTACTATTTCAGTCATTTGTGGAGGGGGTTATAGGGAAAACATGCAGGATATGGATTATCTCATGTTTAGAATATAATTTTATATATTGTATCCTGTTCGTTTATGTAACATAGATATTACAGCTCTAGAACACATGTCTATTTATTATTAGATATTATATAACACAATAAAAATCCCCCTCTGGTAGCTAAATTGACATAAGTGGTTCATTTAACTGACACTTTGTTTTTTTTTTTTTGTTGTTGTTGTTGTTGTTTAAGACGGGGGTCTCTTATGAGCTCATTGTAGACCAGGCTGGCCTCAAACTCAAAGAGATCCTCCTGCCTCTGCCTCCCCAAGTTCTGGCATGTGCCATCATGTCTGGCTTTAACTGACATTTTAAAGATAGCTGTAATACCACTGTTCTTACATATATGTCAAAAGCTTATTATTTTTAACTTTTTAAAAACTATTTATTTATTATTATATCTAAGTACACTGTAGCTGTCTTCAGACATACCAGAAGAGGGTGTCATATCTCATTATGGATGGTTGTAAGCCACCATGTTGTTGCTGGGATTTAAACTCAAGACCTTTAGAAGAGCAGTCATTGCTTTAACCACTGAGCCATCTCTCCAGCCCCTATTTTTAACTTTTTATTGATTCTTTGTGAATTTCACCTCATGCACCCCAATCCTGCTCATCTCCCTGTCCCTCCCTATCCACTTTCCGTCCTTGCAAAAGAAATAAAAATAAAAATAAAGATAAAAACAAAACAAAATGTCATGTGGAAGCTGTGGCGTGTCACAGTGTGTCACACAGTAAACCCTTTGTCCACACTTCTTTATTTGCAGAAGTTCATTGCAATGGCTCACTGGTATGGTTTGAGGCCTCTGGCTTGTGCTACACCATCAATACCTGCTCTTCACCGGGATTCCTCCCAGATTTTCTGTTGTTGCCCTGTGTTGTGGAGGTCCCACAGCTTTGGATCTGCAGTCCCAAATCCTTCAAAGACTCTAGCAGTTTATAGATGGTGTAGATAGATGTTGGGGTGGGACAGTTCAGATCCTGGATCTGGGCCTGGGTGGTGGCTGAGCTGGTCAACCTTCCAGCTCTCCTGCATTTACACCTCCAGGGCCTGTTCTCCAGCACTGCTCCAATGCTCCCACTGGCTCTCTGGGCCAGCAAGGGCTGTGGCCTGCTCTCCTGCCCTCACGCCTTCAGGGCCAGCATACCCACTTCCCCTACCACCAGGGTCAGCTCCACTGTGCTGCCCAGAGAAATTCAGGGTTCACTCTCCCAAGGGCTGCTACCATTGACGGGTGGGACCAAAAAGTTTATTATTCTTGTCACAGTTGTGGTAGCAGTAAGGACACCAGTCACCTTTGTAACCAGCACTTGTCACATGTCATACTTAAGTGAATCTACTGCACCTTGATATGCCGTGTAAAAACACATGTAGCTATCTAATGTTAGAGTTTTTTAATGTCTACATAAGTGCCTTTTCTTTTTGTAAATGTTGTTTTCTTCCCCTTTCTTCCCCTGTTCCTCCTTTCTGTAGCAAGAGTTTGTAATCCTCCCCTTCAGCCTCCAGAGTGCTGGGAATTACCGGTGTGTTATACGATTACACTTGGTCTAAACTTGTTTGGAATAATTTCAAACTTTAAGAGTGTATGGGGAGGAGCATGCTGTGCAGGTAGATGGCCATGGTTGACAGTTTCCACAGCTGCTTTACTGTCTGCTCCTCACTTTTCCTCACCACACATGCAGGCAATATTAAAGAATTATACGGGCTGTGGGCTCGCTGAGCTGCTTGCCTTGCCAGCATGAGACTCTTAGCCACTCACTCCCCAGCACTCATGTAAGAAAGCCAGGCACAGCGGCACACACTTGTTATCCCAGCACCAGGAGGCAGAGGCAGATCTGGAGCTCATTGTCCTGGTCTATTTGGTGGGCTCCAGGCCAACGAGAGAACCTGTCTCAACAACAAACACCCAAGGCGCGTGGCTCCCAAGGCACACCATCTGAGGCTGGCCTCTGGCTTGCACATACATGCAGACAAACTCATATAAAAAGAAGAGCTGTTCAATGTGAAGTTCTGGGGTATAACATTATCTTACCCCATGCTTATATAGTATTGAAATGCAATTAAGGTAGATTTTATAGAAATGATTTAGAAAACAGCCCAAAACCGGGTGTTGTCTTTTAATCTTGAGAGGCTTGGGTTGCCACTCAGTGGTAAAGAGCTTGTTTAACAGGGGCATGGTCTTTAGCTTGGAACTCAGCACCAAACAGTGGCATCCCACCCACCCTCTCTTGATATCAAACAGAACTTCCTTACACATACTTGTAATCCCAGCGCTTGAGAGGTTGAGACTGGAAGATCATGATTTAAAGGCCCGCTTAATCTACAAGATGAGCTCTTTCTTAAAACAAAAAAGCAAAACAAGCAAACAAAAACAACCCAAGGGCCAGTGATGTAGTTCAAAGGCAAAGCTGAGCTGGACTGGCTCTACCTCTTGGGTTCTGGTCGCCTATTTATCAATGAAAAGTTGCCTTGCCGCAGTGTATGCCTGGGCGCAGGCTGTGCTTACAGGGTTTGCTTTCTGACCCTGGCTTTTTTCAGGATTCGTACGCTCTGTTTTTACTCATGGTCTTGTTTTAAAATGGAGAGCAGTACAAGGGGGTGGGAGTGGGGGTTGGAATGTGCGTGCGTGTGCGTGCATGTGCGTGTGTTGTTTTGAGACAGGGTCTATAGGCCTTGGTGGACTAGAACTCACCCTCACCATGTAGAGCAGGCTGGCCTCTCTACCCATTCCTCTGCCAAGATTACCGGTGTCTGGCACTATGCCCCAGGACTATGTTTGTCAAGGCTCTCATTTGTACCAGTGGGAGGATCCTGTCCAGCCCTGAGGTCACACTGATTCTTCTGGTTCTCCACCATCTGCATCCTTCAGCACTTGTGTTGTTCTCAGCTTCAGCCTCTGATCCTCTTGCTCTGTGCTTCCTGAGCTCTGCTGCACAGCCAAATTTATGTAAACTGCAAGCTAAACTTTTATTTCCTTAAAAGACAATGATTATTTGTGTTTCCTAAAAATGAAATGATCAGAAGATTTAAAGTTCTGGAAGGCCTATGATGTCGTGTTGGAGTTACAGCAGGTGATGAGCATCAGCCAAAGCTCTGTACTGCCCGTGGGCCTCCTGCCCACCACCTCTGTTCTCAGGCCTCGCCTCATAGGGCTCTGCAGGGTCTAGGGAGGCCTAGAAATACGCTCACAGCCATCCTCAGTCAGGGGAGCTGTGTGCTTTGAGAATTATTCTCAGGGTCCTTTTGGAGCCAGCTCTCTGCAGGTAACAGGGATGTGTGTGCTGAGGAACAGCAGCCAGGCTCTCTCTGCCTCATCTTTAGGCTTGTTGCTGTGTCACAGTGTTTTACACCAGCAAAACAAGGCTCAGTCTTTAGTAAAAATGTCAGAAAGTTTCCCCTAATAGTTATTTGCCCTACAGGATGAAATCGTTTTAGATTAAAAGCAAATCTGAAACACCTTGATCTCTCTGACCAGTGTTCCTAGGGTCCACACTTTCTACAGAGAGACAGCTCTGTGTCAGATCAAAGCTGTCCAGGTGGAGCTTCACAGGGACTCAGCATACAGGTCAGGTAGACAGCTCTTTGGAAATGAGCCTTTGAAGGCCTGCCAGGCCTTCCTGCCTCCCTGGTGACTGCCAGGCTGGTTCCCACTGTGGGGGTGACTGTGGTGATAGAGTTGCCACAAAGCCAGCCAGAGAGAAGAGAACAGGAGCGGAGCCAGGTAAATGCTACCAATTCTGCTGGGTGTTTTTGGTGTCTTTTAGAATGCGAGCCAGCACTTTGAATTGTTGGTCCCTTTTTGTGAAAGAAAGGCTTTCCTTTCAGTGATACCATTTCTGTACTCAGCGTCAAACCTTTTGAAAGTCAAAAGATACTGTCACAGGTAGTCTGTGTGTACAGAAAGCTGTCCTGAGATTTTCATAGGATCTATTGAAAAGATTGGACATATTTACATTTCTCAGCCGATGAATATGGCATGTTTGCCCATTTAGAATTTTTAGAAGTATTTTTCCATCTGAAAGTATTTTCTAAACTTGTTTGGTTTCTTTCATGTAGAGAGTGCCCTTCAGTTCCTTTCAGCCCCTGTCATCATTGCTTTCTTTCACCCCTTGCAGGTCCCACCAAACCCTTTCCTCCTAGCAATGCCATTGTCTCCCACTCCCCACCCCCCATGCCCATGCCCACGCACACCATATCTTGTTGCATTGTGACCCACCAGGTAGAGTTAGGGCTACTTTCAAGGTGGGTGGTGAGCTATTACTGGAGCAGGGCAGCTTGCCAGTTGCTGTGTCACTAACTATGGAGGCTTTGGTTTCCTTTGTCATCTTTTTGTAGATTTTAGTGTATGTGTGCTGTATGGTACCTAAGTATTTAATTTTATTTGGAAAATTTCTCACATATTTAGGTTAATATATAGAAATAGGATTCTATTTGTAGGTTGAGTTTGTATTTGCAAATTTGCAAAATTTACTTATTCTAAGTAATTCCCTCCCTTTTTCTTTTCTTTTTATCCCTCTTTGGAATTACAAACACAATTATCTAGTCTGCAAATGGAGGCAGTTTTATTTCTTTGGGGAAAAAAGTTGTTTTAGTATTCTTGTGTGCAGGGTTTCTGGTAGCATGTTGAACACAAGTGCCATGGAGAGCCTCGGCTGCCCAAGCCCCAGAGAGTGCACTTGAGCCTTGCTCAGGGGCCGCCTGCAGGCTGAGCTGGGGCAGTCTCACCTCCCCTGCCTGCAGATGGTTCTGCTGTGAATGAACGCAGGGTTGTTTGGACTCTTTCAGTTCTTCTGACGATCGATAGTTACATGTTAGGGTGGTTCTAAGTTATGAGACAGTTTGTATACCTCGAACAAAAGCCTTGGTTATAGCATGGAATCTGTCTACATTGCTAGATTCAGTTTGTTAATATTTTGTTGAATAATATGTTGTATATATTAAAATTAATTTGTTCTGTAGATTTTAAAGTAACATTTAATTTTACACTTGTAAGTATTTTAAAATACATAGTCTGGTAACATTAGTTACTTAGACAGTTGCTAGGAAACCATCATCAGTATCTACTTCTAAAAGTTTCATCACCCCTGAGACTAAATATGAGTAAATATTTGTTAAGCAGTTAACTTACCACCACCACCCAGTTTCTAGTACTTTTATATCCTTTAATTTGTCTACTTTAGATATTTCTTTTTTTATATTTTTTTATTATTATTTTCTTTATTTACATTTCAAATGCTATCATGAAAGTTCCCTATACCCCCCCCCCTCCGCCCCTGCTCCCCAACCCACCCACTCCCACTACTTGGCCTAGGCCTTCCCTTGTGCTGGGTCATATAAAGTTTACAAGACCAAGGGGNCTCTCTTCCCANTGATGGCCGATTAGGCCATCTTCTGCTACATATGCAGCTAGAGACACAAGCTCAAGGGGTACTGGTTAGTTCATATTGTTGTTCCACCTACAGGGTTGCAGCTCCCTTCAGCTCCTTGGGTACTTTCTCTAGCTCCTCCATTGGGGACCCTGTGTTCCATCCAATAGCTGGCTGTGAGCATCCACTTCGGTGCTTGCCAGGTATTGGCATAGCCTCACAAGAGGCCGCAATATCAGGGTCCCTTCAGCAGAATCTTGCTGGCATGTGCATTAGTATCTAGGTTTGGTGGCTGATGATGGGATGGATTCCCGGATGGGGTAGTCTCTGGATAGTCCATCCTTTCATCTTAGCTCTAAATTTTGTCTCTGTACCTGTATCCTTTCATGAGTATTTTGTTCCTTATTCTAAGGAGGAATGAAATATCCACACGATGCTCATCCTTCTTGGTTTTCTTGTGTTTTGCATAATGTATCTTGGGTATTCTAAGTTTCTGGGCTAATATCCGCTTATCAGTGAGTGCATATCTAGTGACTTCTTTTGTGATTGGGTAGATATTTCATGTAAGTGGAATTAGAATATTTGAACTTCTGTATCTGGCTTATGTCCTGCATGTAACGTTTTCAGACTGATGTTCCCTGTTTCTTTGTTGTGCTTTTGTTGGTCCATTCATTTGTGGTGGACACTTTGACTGTTCCTGCTTGCTTGGTGACTTTGGGTCTTCTGTTAGTTCCTTCCTTAGCAGGCAAGGAGCCTACTCACCTCACAGGTCTGAATTTGCTGTTGTGGGTGGTGGGATCCGTGATTTTCAGAGCCACTCGAGTGCCACAGGGTGCTGTTTCCGCCCCTGCTGACTCAGCTCATGGCAGGGTCAGGGAGGTACAACAGCCTAAGTCTCTGCGTGCTGGTGATTTCTTCTGGCTAGGTTGCTAAAAGTAGTTAGTGGTTTTCAGGAATTCATTTTATATGTTCTAAATTAACTTTATTGATTTTCTTTTTTTTAAAAATTATTTATTATTATATCTAAGTACACTGTAGCTGTCTTCAGATGCATCAGAAGAGGGCGTCAGATCTCATTACAGATGGTTGTGAGCCACCATGTGGTTGCTGGGATTTGAACCCAGGACCTTCAGAAGAGCAGTCGGTGCTCTTAACCACTGAGCTATCTCTCCAGCCCCCTTTATTGATTTTCAAATGTAAATTAAATACTTTAAAGTGAAAATTACATTATGAAATTTAACAGCTATAAAGTTATTCTGTAACACGTTTTGGTTTTGATTTTGGTTTGGGCATGTTCTTGCTGTGTAATCAGTGCAGGTCTCATAGCCATGATTTTATAGGATTACATATTGCATTTTAGTAAACAATATAGAGAATAGCCTTTCTTTAAGAAGATGGCAATGCTGAGGGTTTTGATGTGAATTTCATAACCCTAGTTATGTGCATATGTAACAGTTCAATCTCATGCAACAATTGATGGACCCACAGGGAGATGAGCGGTCAGCATTCACACTGGGAACATTGATCCCAGTGATGAACTTTACGTGTAGCACAGGTTTAAAGAGACCACTAACACATGCTCACAGATACTCTCTGTTCAGTTTCTACAAGCTAAAAACACCATCCTGACTTTAGTCTATTTTCTTATTGTAGTGGAATACTTGAAGCCAGCGTAAGGCTAAACACAGTAGACCATGTCTGTAATCCAGACACTCAGGAGGCAGAATCAGGAGAATAGCAAATTTAAGGCCCATGTGGGCTATTTATAGAATGATAGTCAAACCTTGTCCCAAGAGAAGGGGGTTAGGAAGATAGCTCAGTCAGTGAGATGCTTGCCATGCATGAGGATCTCGGTTCAGTCTCCAGAACCTGTGTGGAAAAACTCCAATGTGGTGGCATGCACTGTGTCCTGATTAGGGTTTTTATTGCTGTGTTGAAATACCAAAAGCAAGCTGGGGAGGAAAGTGTTTCTTCTACCTTGTAATCCATTATTGAAAGAAGTTAGAACAGGAACTCAGAGCAGGGCAGGCAGGGCACACACACACACACACACACACACACACTTACACAAATTGACTTTGTACTTTAAATTGTTTTTATTATTGTTGTGTGTTGTGCATGTGCATATGTACATGGGGAATGCACACATGTCAGCACACATATGAAGGTCAGAGGACAGCTTCGTGGAGTTACTTCTAATCCCATCTTTATGTGGGAACTAGGAATCAAATTCAGATTGCTAATATTGATCCTGAGATTTACTGGAGAAAAAACAATTCTGCATTTTTGGACTAAGCTTTATTACACATTTTTGAAGTAAGCTTTACTAAATATTAAATACCGACCAAGAGAAGGACTTTGGTCAGGACAACTCCCTGGAACTTTGTGCTGAGTGGCCTCAAGACACGTGTTGCAGGGGTTTATAAAGAGAAACCAGTAGGCCACCATATTTTCCCAGAACTTCAATTCCTAGCATCTCAAGAGGTTACCTGGTCCTTGGGTGGTGGGGCTTGCAAGTTAATTTTGGGTACTACATTCCCCCTTGTGTCTTAGGTCAAATCCTTGGCTCTGTGATGTGTGCTCATTTATTTTGGATCTAATGGCCGTCAGCTTAATGGTACCCAGTAGGGATTAACATTTAGTTATTGTATCAGTGATGTAAGAGCCACTGTAATTAGCAGAAGCAAGAGGGCCAAGGACCCTGTGATAGCTGACATCAGAGCTACTGTCTAGAAAGAGCCTGGAATGGATGGAACACCAGTCATGGGTCTTGGGTCTCCTTTTTATAGTGTTGAGTACAGCCAGATTATAATCCTGAATGGTTTCTACAAAAACAACAGTTTTGTTTTTTTTTTTTTTAAATTATTTATTTCATGTGTGTGAGTACACTGTAGCTGTCTTCAGACACACCAGAAGGGGACATTGGATTCCATTACAGTTTGTCAAGAGCCACCATATTGTTGCTGGGAATTGAACTCAGGACCTCTGGAAGAGCAGTCAGTGCTCTTAACTGCTGAGCCATATCTCCAGCCCCCAGAAACAACAGTTTTAAAAAGCCACATAATACCTCTTTGTTCTACAGAACACAGGCCAAGTGCCCTATAATATTGTAGGACTATTTTAGTTAACAAATCTACCAGTTGATAAATCTGGGTCCACTTCCTGGTATGTTAATTAGCATTATTGGTAGCCACTTTGCCCCTTATGCCAGGGGGAGATTCCTTTTGTCTTAGCATTTCAGCCTATGGTGGTGGGGTGGGACGATTACTCTCTGTGGTAACTACTTCCAGCTGACATTAGGACATTGATCGCTGTCAGAGCCCAGGAAGGCAAGGCAAAGGCTGGGCAATGGGGCATTTGTCAGAAGCATCAGATGAGCTGATCCAGCTGAAGAGACTGAGCAATCACATAAGCTGGACTGGTTTACATCAGCTTTCTGCAAAGTCCAGAGCTCAGCAAGTCGCAGTCCACGGGTGATCCCTGGATGGAGCCTGTCAGCAAGTGAAAATCTGTTGAGACAAATAGACGAGGGACAGAAGTTAAAGTCTTCTAGTAACTGGGGAAAGGGAGAAATCCCAGGACCAGGGGGAATCCCATTCTCAGGAATAGACAGGTGCAGAAACTTAGGCTGTACTTAACTGGAGACTGTCTGACCTGTGACAGACAGGTGCATCCAAGTCTTAGGACTTCTCTCACCCCCTGAAGCTTTACATGGGTTTTTAGTTTACAAAAAGAGATATCTTAGTGTTACCTTGTACTCAAATCTACATTGTAGAAAAAGCTGTTAACAGCTGTCTGTAAAACAACAGGAATAGAGACCCATGCCTTTGAGTCTTGGCAAAAGCTATAGCTTTAGGCTAAAAAGCATGAACATCTTTTACATTCTTTCCTCTGTCCAGAGAGCCAGGTATATATAGTTGGACAGAGATGTTTTAGCCGGATGAAAAGCATCTTTAAGTTCATATTTAAAAGACAACCAAAGAAAACTGAGACTGTGAGCTTGTGATGACCCGCAGCAGCCTGTGCTCACTCTCCAGGCTGCAGAGCTCTACGGGCAAGTGGAAGAGCTCTGAACCTTTGCACCTCAGAGGAAGAGAAGCACAGGAAGGCAAGGATGTGGGCGCTTTTATAATTACTTTACATAGCTTAGATTATGTTTGAGACCCTTGGGACCTATTTAAGCTTTTATTCTCCTAAAACCTTCATGCACCTCAGAACAATTTTTAAAACATCTAACCATTTACCAGAGACGTGAATAGTAATTATTGAAAACAGTCATTGTAAAGCATGTTCCTTCAGTGGAAACTTACGCCTGAAACCTGTGGATCCTTTAAAATGAAGCCCGTGAGCAAGGCAACTCTGTGTCTTTCTCATCTGTGCCCTTCCTTAGTAAGAGACCGAGTAGCTTTGACTCATGAACTTACAAGATGGCTGCAGCCTTGGGGGATGGAGCTGACAAAGCTACAGTCATCTAAGCCATCATTGTGATCAGGGATCTAAGAAGGATAAATTATAATCAAAATGACCTATGTGTCAATTAAAATGATAGACTAGTCATTACCTACACAGTCATCCCAGGCTCCTGTACTCTCCATGACATTGGGGCAGTCTGGTCCACTGGTTAGCACTACCACAATCCTTGCACTATCCTTTGTCGCTGTATCCTTTGCCTTCTTGGAAACCTTGGGCATCACTGTTAGGATCTGGGAGTTTCTGTCATAGTAAGTTTAACGTCTTAAATGCCATATTCGGCAGATCTCTGACAGGTTTAGGGGCAGTTATTTATGAAGTATATCTGAGCTAAACAATCCTTGTTTGTTTCCAGTTACTTGCTTTAGGGTATACCTTGAAAACATGCATAGAAAGGTAAATAAAATTCTTTTCTGTAATTAATTACATCAATATTTAGCACGACTATAAGTATAATTCTGAGCATATCAAAGCTTAATCATCTTTGACAGTTTATATGATAACAATTTTTGAATTGAAGCTCTTCTTGTATCAAGATAAGAGTTTTAACTCATAAGCACAGTTCATAGAGACTGGAACTTTTCTAATCCTTCCGTGTGTATCATTATAAAATATAGCAGTTTACTTCATGACTCAGCTTGCCAAAATAGCTAGAGCTTATTAACAGTGCTGCAGAAGCAAGGGGGTTGGGCATGCTTTCTTTTTTTTTTTTTAATTTATTTATTATTATTTTCTTTATTTACATTTCAAATGCTATCCCGAAAGTTCCCTATACCCC
>NC_034594.1:17518116-17523224 GCF_900095145.1 Mus pahari | reverse complement strand
TTCTTGGTTTTCCTGTGTTTTGCAAAATGTATCTTGAGTATTCTAAGTTTCTGGGCTAATATCCGCTTATCAGTGAGTGCATATCTAGTGACTTCTTCTGTGATTGGGTTACCTCACTAAGGATGATATCCTCCAGATACATCCATTTGTTGGGCATGCATTCTTAAGTCAGTCTCTGTTAGCCTGAGTAGACCTTAAGTAAGGAGAATCATTCTCTTAAGCCAGTGCTTCTCAACTTCTTAATGTGTGACTGTTTATCACAGTTTTTCATGTTGTGAAATGTCCAACAATAAAGTCATTCTTGTTGGTATTTCACCACTGTAATTCTGCTATTGAGATGCCATTGCTATGAATTTTAGTGTAAACATCCAGCATGCAGACAACCCTAGGCTACCCCCTGGGAAAGGGTTCTTTGACTTCAAGGGATCCTGACCATAGGCTGAGAAGTTGTTCCTAGTTCTTTGTCATTCATTATGCTTAAGGTCATTGTCTTACTGTAACATAAGATAGAAATACTTAGTTTCTGGTGTCTAGCTGTAGCCTTTTGTAAAAATAAATCTATTTATTAAGATCACTTTTTAACAAAAACATTATAATAAGAAACTTATACACTGTAAAATGTTGCATAACCTTACAAATGTAAACATTTTTAAAAGTTGTTTCCCCCCCCCCCCCACACCAGGGTTTCTCTATGTAGCCCTGGCTGTCCTGGAATTGACTCTGTAGACCATTCTAACTTAGAAATTCACCTGCCTCTGCCTCCTGAGTGCTGGGATTAAACACATGCACCACCACTGCCCAGCTAAAAGTTGTTTCTTAAAAATACCCAGTTTTTGCACTTGGGAGGCAGAGGCAGGCAGATTTCTGAGTTCGAGGGTAGCCTGGTCTACAGAGTGAGTTCCAGGACAGCCAGGGCTATACAGAGAAACCCTGTCTCGAACCCCCCCCCAAAAAAACAAACAAACAAAAAACAAACAAACAATAAAACCCCAGTTTTAAAAAATAATTTCCTGTGAAATTCCAAAAACTTTCTTTTAAAGTTTAAAATCTTTCAACTGCATGTTCTTATAAAAATAAGGTACATTTTTCCAAGCCCTAACAGTACAAACAATTTAATGTCTCTAAAGTCAGTACCAGGTGGGTTACTCTTACAAAGCTTTAAGACAGGACAGAAATTACATAAAAATCTTTTCCAATCTAAAAGCATCTCTGGAGATGTTTCCTTGGTTGGCCCATACCACGTGGCTGCCCTAGTAAAGACGGGGTGAAGCCATGACATCCACCTTCTCTAATTCCAGCAAAGATGGCAACTAGCCATGCACAGGCTGCTGTCCACGGTGGCAGCAAGCCATGTGTTGTTTACGTCCCAGAATGGAATGATGTCACAGAGCCCCTTTAAGATTATCTAAGAACAGACTTTTAATTACCCACCCCAAGTTACAAATTTTAAGTTAACAATTTGTTACAGATATTAGATTTTTAACCATATACACTAACTTATTAGCCAATAATTCCTTTAGTTTCTGTCGTCGGACACAGACTTTAAAATCAGGCCTTGGTCTGAAAAGGGGTGAGCCATAACCCAGTTCTAGAGCCAGCTTCTCAGTAAAGTAGAACAGACAAAACAACTTTTAAGGTCACACAGTCAAACAAATGCAGTGGCTGACTGTAACAGTAGCAGCCTAGCTGTAACCAAGACACCAGGAACACAGTAAACTCAGGCATTCAAGGGAGACCAGTCAGAAACAAGCATGCAGAAGCCATATATATTTATACATTTAACTAAGTCTGATGCAGTTCTCACTCTGCTCCATGCTTGCAAGAAACCGTACAGGCACATCAGAAGTCACAGATCCATCTACACCCAGAACACGAGCAGACAAAACTTTTCCTATCTGTTCCACTGTTGGAATTTCAGGGGAGGAGCACCTTGCTAGTTGCTGAACCCAGTTCTCTCATGCGCAGTGCTGCCATAGCAGGATTAGCCGCTAGCTTCCCTACAGGCACTCTGGGCTTTTCTTTTGTTGTTGTTTTTTGTTTTTTGTTTTAAAAGCTGTCCACTGGTCCCAAGCATTGCATTTTGTGAATCTCATGCCCCCTAAGACTCCACCAGTTTAGGAGTGACTTTTCCAAGAGCAGATAGTTAGGCCCAGCCTCGACACCAGTGAGACCCAGGCAGGAGGTGGAGCCACAGGTGTGGGCTCTCTTTTGCCCCAAGTCAAAACACATAAAGACAGACCAGACAAGACATGACCAGTCATGGCAGTTAACAGTTGGAGTCCTCTGCTTCTGAGATTCACTAGTCCTTGTTGACTGCTAGGGTACCAAGCTTTTTGAGCACAAAACTTTCAAAACTTTGTTCTTTGTCTCACCAGGGGGTCACCAGGGAGGGACTCTGGTGGCTCTGACTGAACTCCCTAAGTAACCAGAAATAACCAAGAGCCATGAGGTCATAGACCTCATCAGGCCAGCTCATGCCAGATTGGGATCCACCAGAACCAGAAGCCAGGCAGAGAGGTGCCATAGAAGGCTAAGACAACCAAAGGCTTCCATGACTTCCTAAAAAGGGAAGCCGCCATTAAAAAGAAAGGCATCCACAGCACTTCCCTGAGGTCTTTGGGTCAGCGAGGTTAACTATCTAACCAGGGTTAGCACTCCTGGGTAGCTCATCTCGTAAGGATAAGTCTTCAAGTCTTCATATGTCTTCATAAGTGAAGAGCAAATTTGGAGTAGCGTTATCTCACTGGGGCCTCCAAATGAGATTTGCTGGAGACAACTGAATTCCACCTTTTGGGGCCAAATTTGAAAGAAGCTTTATTAAATATTTAATACTGACCAAGAGGTGGACTTTGTTTAGGACTACTTCCTGGAACTTCCAGCTGAGTAGCCCTGAAACACATGTTGCATGGGTTTATAAAGACCCATAGGCCACCATACTTTCCCATGAGGCTTTGATTGATTCCAAGAACTGTTAACTCCCAGAATCCCAGGAAGTTACCTGGTCCTTAGGCAGGTGGGGCTTACAAGTTATTTTTGGACATTACATTCAGGGAGTAGTCCTGACCAAAGCCCATCTCTTGGTTGTTATTTAGGATTCAATACAAATTGCCTCAAATTTGGACCAAAATTGTGGATTTGATTTCCTCACTTTCCCACTGAGCCACTTCATCAGTCCAGCTTTGTATTAAATATGGTGAGAGATAAGTTTGTATTTTATCTTTCACATAATAAAGGACTTACTGAGAGTGTCCTTCCTACCGAAGTGCTCCACACAAACCACAGTGAATAAACATTTGCGTTTGAATCTTGAACAAACAACTTTTAGGAAGCTCTGTAGGTCATTAACAGTGAGTGTAGCAAAAAGCCACTGTTTTTGCCAGCCGCAGCTTTCACACTTCAGGTGGTCCTCGGGGCACAAGGTTGATTAATAAGCAAACTAGGGATTGGCAGATTGTGGTGCATTAACAGCGGGCGGGCACTGGGGCTGCCAACTGTGTGTGTGTGTGAATGGAAGAGACAGTTCCTGTGACAGGCAAGATGGGCTCCTGAGCCCTGCATGTGTGACTTTTGTCTTCTTTGTTCTCGTAGAGAATTTAACTCCCCTCTTCCTCTTCAGCCAAAAGAGACCATGATCTGAATATAAAGACTGCTCAGCATACACTCGTGTGCGCACGTGCAGTTTGTGTCTCTGGTGGTTATTTACATTGCTGTTTTCATCAAAAGTTTTATTACATCTGATTACTGCTTAAACCAAAGAATATTGGGAAATTTTGGCTTCATTAAGATATAAAATTAGGGGGACTACCTTGAGGAGAAGAAAGCACCAGTTCTGGTTTGAATCTAGATCTGGAAGCTTGGCATCTGTTCTTGGTTTCTTTGCCATCCTTTTCCTTTCCTGAAGTAAGGTCTCATGTGCAGACCAGGCTGCCCTCGAACTTCTCCATCCTTCTGCCTTTGCTGGATGCCGAGACTAAAAGTGTGGGCCACCATGTCCCGCTTTCTGATTCCTCTGTACACTTTTAATAGTTTATAGTATAGTGACTGTCAATACGTATCTTAGTTTAAGTTTCCAAAGCTGTGGAGAGACACCATGAGCGTGGCAGAAGGAAAACATTTAATTGGGGGTGCCTTACAATTTATAAGTTTATTGTCATTATAGCGGGAAGCATGGCAGCCTGCTGACAGTCATGGTGCTGGAGAGGTAGCTGAGAGGTCTACATTCAGATCCTAAGCCTTCAGGAAGAAATAGCAACACTGGTTGTGACTGGAGCATCAGAGCCCTCAAAGCTCACCTCCAGTGTCACATCCCTCTCAACAGAGCCACACCTACTCCAACAAGGCCACACCTGCTGATAGTGCCTTCTCTGTGGGCTTATGGGGCCATTTTTATTCAAACCACAAATGCTCAAAAGGATTAAATATGTTGATGTCCTCCTGTTTTAGGCATAAAATCTAAAGTTACTATAATTGGTCACCTAGGGCCAAATATCCTAATTTTGTTTCATTAAATAATAAATTCTATGTAGTTCTTTATAATTAAAGAGCGTTGATTATGTGTAATACAATGTTTTTCTTTTATGGCTATCCTAACTACTGCTGTTAATTTACCCAGTTGATAAAACTTACGGTCTTCTTTTAATCTCCTAATTAAGAGCGTAGTGTATTCAGGTTACTGCTGCTGTGTTCATCAGTTAGATGGGCGTATGGCCCTCCAGACCTAGAGGCCCCACCTCTTGCTCTCTCTTCTGCTGACTAGGTGTGGAGCTGTTAAGGAAGCCCCTGTTGTGTGCACATTTGGAGCCACTCCCTAGTTAAGCCATTCTTAACTAGTCCAGTGTTCTTATGTCAGTAAGTTTGTCTTCAGGGATATAACAGAAATACCTTCTGGATGGTCTGAACTTACCTTTGTGTTAACCAGTGAGAGGCATGAAGAATGGAGTGGGTAAGCTGGAGAGGTAGCTGGTAGCACCACTGGGTTCATTGTGCTTTCTTCTGAAGGGTCTGTCGCTTTATTCAGAGGTTCTTGTACAGAATGCATGGATGTCAGTTATGAGATGAGATTATAAACTAGGACTAGAGGGAACATAACATATATATATATATATATA
>NC_034594.1:17516048-17517975 GCF_900095145.1 Mus pahari | reverse complement strand
CACACACAGTGTATACAGAGGCCAGAAGAGGATGTCAGACCCCCTAGACCTGGAGATTCAGATGGTTGTTAGCTGCCATGTGAGTGCTGGAAATCCAGCCTGGGTTCTCTGGAAGAACAGCCAGTTCTCTTATTGCTGAGCCATCTTTTCAGCCCCATTCCTGCGTTTCTATTTGTAGCAATTAGTCTATCTCGACTTCATGCTGAGCCTCTCCCACCCTTTGCTTCTATGTGAGGAACCTGACATACTTTGCTCACATCTTACTTAGTCATTAGTGTACAGTACAGTGGCATCAGACTCGCTAACTCCTATGGAAACTGTCTTCATACATTTATAATACAGCATAAATGAATGGTTATGAATAAAATTGCTATAAGGAATGTCATATAGATTTACCTGTGGACAGCTTTCAGATGATTTTGTTACATGCTAAGACCATCATTGGCATATTGTACAACACAGCTACTGGCCTTTGCATATGCCCTCAAGACTGTGTGCCTAAGTCATCTTTGCCTTATTTAGTGTGTATCGTTTCTTACAGTAGAGTAAGCTTTGTTTGCTAGTGCCTCTATGATCGCTTAGGTGGAAAACAAATGCCTGCCCACAGGATTGTGTGCAGCCGGATGGTCTGCCTCTGCCTTTCTCACAGCAGCAAGCGTAGATAGGTATTTTCAAGGCAACTTGCACAGCTGGGTTATTGAAGCTGTCTTAGTATTGATCATGATTACGTAACAAAGCATTTCAGAGTTGCTAAAGTTCTGAAGTGTTCGCAGTATTTTCCTCGTAACCAT
This sequence comes from Mus pahari, assembly GCF_900095145.1. NCBI lineage: Eukaryota > Metazoa > Chordata > Mammalia > Rodentia > Muridae > Mus > Mus pahari. The sequence continues at coordinate 17,517,184 of NC_034594.1, read as the reverse complement.
TACTCTCAAACAAGCAGTGTTTCATTGGTTTGTTTTGGATGCCAGTGTTGACCTCAGTCAGGACCCTCACACATGCTAATTGCTCTACCTACCATTGGTCTACGTTCCCCAGTAAGCAATATATTAAAATGTAAAATTATATTTACTGCAAGGCAAACAGTGAAATTGGGTTTCTGTTCCTATCAGTGATGTTTGGTTTGTTTTCTTCACAGCATTCATTCAGTCGGAGAGCATAATAGAAGTCCTGCGCTTTGACGACGGAGGGCTACTACAGGTAATTCTCTTGAGTAATATATGACTTTTCTTTTTCTTTTTCTTTTCTTTCTTTCTTTCTTTTTTTTTTTTTTTTTCTTTTCCGGATTTTTCGAGGCAGGGTTTCTCTCTATAGCCTTGGCTGTCCTGGAACTCACTTTGTAGACCAGGCTGGCTTCGAACTCAGAAATCCGCCTGCCTCTGCCTCCTGAGTGCTGGGATTAAAGGTGTGTGCCACCACGCCCGGCATGACTTTTCTTTTTTCCTTCCTTGGAAACCAGTGTAGCTGGCTTTCCTGAAGTACATTTTATGAACTGTTGACAGTCAGTGGAGTTATTGCATGAATCTCCTACTAGAATTACTTATTAGAGTAAACATTTTTCTAAACAGTGAACTCCCTGTGTAGTATGGAAGCTGTAGGTAAATAAGTCAGACTTTGTGTCCTGTGGCTGTGAGGGTGTGTAAAGAAAAGCCGGGTCTGTGAGCTCTCTGGTTGTTAGCACTGAGTGAAGCACTGGTTCAGTGTGTGTAGCCGCAGCATTTACCTAGAAAAGAACTGTGCACAGTACAAGGTTTATGTCTTGTCTGGCTGTCGGTCACTTGCCATGCTAAGCTGTATCTTTGACTGTAGGAAGCATGAAATTAGAATGTGGAGAGTGTAATCTTCTGCCTTTTCTTTCAAGCCTCGTTCAGATCCTCTGAAAACTCATTCAATTGTCAGCTAGAGAACAAGACTGCACAGCTGAGAAGGCCTTGTCACTGCCACCTGGCTTGATTGGTTCTTCTGAGAAGGGTCTGGTCTTGCCTTATCTTGTCCTTCCTTCCTTCCTTCCTTCCTTCCTTCCTTCCTTCCTTCCTTCCTTCCTTCCTTCCTTCCTTCCTTC
>NC_034594.1:17450642-17515763 GCF_900095145.1 Mus pahari | reverse complement strand
CTCCCTCCCTCCCTCCCTCCCTCCCTTTTAATAGCCCAGGATGCCCCAAGATTGGGATCCTCCTGCCTCAGCCTCCTGAGTAATAGGAGTACAGACATACCTCTATATCCGTTTCAGCTTTCTGATTTTTTTTTTTAAAGATTAAATTAGTTCTTTGACATTTGCATCCCTGTAAGCAGTGCATCCTGGTTACTCTCAACCTGAGACTGGTCCATCGTGTGTGCTCCCTCCAACCCCATCCTTTTTCTCAAGGTCAGGCCCTTTAATTCCTGTGTGTGTCTGGCTGGGGCCATGTCCATGAGCATGGGTGTGGAGGCTGTCACTGGCATGGTACGGGATTACACACCTGCACTGCTTCTTATGGCATAGGTTGTGTGTCTAAAGCGGAAATGTTTTTCATGTTTTGTTCTGCATGTATGTTTGGGTGGGTGTCTGGAAGTCAGGACAACCAGTGGGAGTTTGTGCTGTTTGTGCTGTGTGGTTCAGATGGTCCTGACGGTAGATGCCTTTTCCTGCCAAGCCATCTATGTCTTTGTTTTTAATAGTCAGTGACAGTAGTTTTCCAATTTATAATCCCATCATCAGGAATTTCTTGATTTATATTTAAAGATATAAATCAAGATCTTGGCACAGCCCACTAGAAGCACCCCTCCTATCTCTGTTCTATCCTGTCACTGTTCTTACTTGATGGGTTGGTCTTTGACTTAGATAATTGTGACTTCAAATAAACAGAATTTCTTTATTCATGAAGTTTAGCTTGTCAGCCTTTTGTTTTATTTAGTATGTCTTCTGTCTAGCCGAGGAACCAGATTATGTGGTTGGGAAGATAGCTCAGCTGATAAAGTGCTTGCGTAGCAAGCATCAGAACCCAGCTTAGATCCCCAGCACCCACGTGAGGAAGTTGAGCATAGTTGAGCAAAATCTCAGAGCTGGAGAAGTAGAGACAGAAGGATCCTGGGGCTCCTTGGCCAGCCAGCCTAGCCTGTCAGTGAGCTTCAAGGCCAGGGAAGAGGCTTCATCTCAGAAACCAAGTGAATGACTTCCTAGAAATAACACACCCTGGGCTGACCCTCGGCCTCATACATGTGCACTTCTACACACATATGTGCTCATCCATCCATCCATCCACAAGCACACTATGGATGGTCTTAAATTTAGAATTTTGTCGGGCTGCTCTCCTTAGGTACAGCTGCAGTTCCTAAAATAACTTTCAGCAGAGGCGGAGGGCAGAGCTCCCTTGTTGCTGTTCAGTTGTTTCATGTCCTTTGCTGGGTGTCCTCCAGAACTTTGTTACCCGCTTACTCTGAAGCGACAATGTCTCCTGGTCGACTGCTGGTGTATGCTGAAGCTGCTTTTCTGGGTTCTAGTGTCCCGATCCTGTTTGTCTTTGCAACTACACTTTTGAAAGTTTTGATTCTCATTTCCTTCCTCTTAGACATGGTCCTTGATAACCACATCTTTGTTGCCATAAAGTCCTGTGCTTTCCGTGTGTACCTGTAAACTCTGTGTGTGCTGTTGGGGTGGTTCTTACACTGGATCTGAAGATCAGGTTGGAGAGAATTACAACTCTCTGGGAAATTAAATCAATATGTACTGTGCAGGATAGTAATAGCGTCCTGACAAATACAGTGTGCAGAACATTGTACTAGTGCTAAGGGGACAGATCACAGGAAGCTACTAACACCTTTCTTACTCCTGAGTCTTGTCATGTATCATTCCTGTAAGGCACCCAGTTCCTATGGTGATGGGTTATGTGCACAGAGAGGCCATGTCTAGGCCTCCTGTCAGCAGTCAGAGCTAAGCTTCCAGCTCACAGCCAGCACCACTCTCCCTCCTGTGAATGAGCTTCATGGACAACCAGCTAACACATCTGAAGCTTCCTACAGATGCAGCACAAAGACATAAGTGAGAACAAGCAACCGGGGCTCCACCAGCCCCAGAATGGGCAGTAGGCATAAACTGCCTTAAGCCACTGTGCTTCAGAGGGCTAAGAGCCCTGATGTGATCTGAAACCTGCCTGCTCTGTACTCATTTTTCCCCATTGTTTCAGAAATCCCCTTTTGTATATCTTTATAATGAGACCCCAGTCAAAGCTCTGCACATCAGAGCAGAGCTATTTTCTTGGTAGATGAACCTACATGGCAGGAAAGTGAGGTGTCCTGATGATAGACAGCACAGATCTGTGTTCAGGTCACTATTCCTTTAGAATCAAACTGAAATTGTTCAGTGGAGTGTTGTTCTGAGCTCTGTGAGCTGTCCTGGTGAATAAGCGAGTCAGGGGATCATGGATAGCCTTGCATTTATAGCTGGTTTGTCAGAAATACAGGTGGCCAAAGTGCACAACTGTGTATGGAGTGAGGGCACAGCCATCATCTGGATTCTTATCTGACTCTGGCTGCTTAGATAGTATTAGAGGATAGTATTTGAGTCCACTTTGAGTAGTATTTCCGTTATGTCTCATGTGAAGATATGTTACATGATGCTGTCTTAGGAAAGGCTGTCATATGTAGGGATTTAGTGGTTTTGGAAGTGGGACATTATGATACTGCCTCTCTTTACCATCTAAGCAAGAGGTTGACAATCGTTCTGTAAGGATCAGACATTAGCTGTCTGAGGGAGGGTTCAGGTGCTAGCAGTCTCCACTTAACCACTCATCTACTGTGGTACAAAAGCAGCCGTCCATCCCTGGTTCCTAGGAAGCAAGCATAAAACTAGTGGCAGAGTGGCTTGGCCTGTGGGTTGTAGATGGTCATCTCCTCTGAACAGTCTTGGGAATGGGCTCTCTGTTGTTAGGGAAAGGGAAGGGAGAAGGAGCTAGGATCAACGTTTATGAAGGCCGAGAATATTCACCTCTATAAAGAGACGTGTAAAAGTTTACAGAAGTTTGGAAAGCATAGAAAAGTAATACTATTGGGTATTGCTTAGGCATGCTTTATTTGTTATTGTTTTTGCTCTGGAAATCAGTCTAAGTGTCTTGTGTGTGTTGGACAAGCACTTTGTTGCTGAGCTATAGCACCGGCCTCCAAATTCTTAAGTGAATGTAATAGGCTTAGACAAGCAGCTTAATGTATAGAAATCAGTAAATTAACCAAGTAAGCAACTAGTGTCACGAACCGAGCCTTCCTTTAAAGCTTCCCTCTTAGCCACTGTGCTTTTCGCGTAGACCAGAGAAAAGTGCTCCGATGTCATGCAGACCGATGCCTGGATTCATTTCTATTCATTTCTTGTTCTCACTAAGCATAGTTTTGTTTTCTCACACTATAGGAAGTTCTACAACATAGCAATTAATTTTATATCATAGTAGCCATTCATCAAGTCAGGTGCCACAGGAAATATTCATAATTGGTATGACAGCTGAACACTTTGAATTATAATGCAAGAAGATGCTACTACAGATAAAAATTAAGGGGGCTGGAAGGTGGCTTACCCAGCCATATGCCTGCTCTGCCTGAGGACCCAAACTGGGATTCTAAGACACCCAGGTGTGGTGCACATGTAACCTGAGCCCTGGGGTAGGGGGAATGAATCCTTGGAGCTCACTAGCCAGCTAGTCTTGGCAAATTTGCAAGCCCCAGATTCAGTGAGAAGAGACCCTTGTCTGAAGAGATAACATGCAGAATAATAGAGAAAAACATTATGTGCATGTGTGCACACAAATAGAAATGAAAACTATAATTAGTAACATATCATAAACTTCAGGAAAATTAACATTTTGAGCCAAATAGTTCATTGTTTGAGGAGTCGAGGGAACACTGCCCTGTGCACTTTAGAATGGTCATTCGTGTCTTTGTCTGCTTGATGGTAATAGCATATGCTTTGTAACAATTAAAATATCTCTTAAGGTCTGGGGAAGTAGTTTAGTGGTGGTGATGGCCTAGCATGTGCAGGGCTGAACTCAGGGCCCCTAGACCTTTACTCTCAGCCACAGGGATTCCGGTGACCTTGCTAAGGAAGTTGAGCTATTGTGAGCTGCATTTATGATGAGAACTGACAGTGCCCAAGAGCACATCACGTGAGTCTCCTGCAGGGGCCAGTGTGGTTGATTGAAATAGTCTGTTTTCCTCCTGTGAATCCTATTGGGAGGTGGGGAACCGTCAAAAAAGTTGTGTTCAAATTGGTCTGGAATTGGCAGCCTAGTGGTGAGCCCTGCGTGCATGTGGTGTGAATTGCAGGTGGGAAGGAGTCTGATGGCCTCTTCTGGATCGGCAGGACAGAAGGATAATCTGGGTTCACTCGGGTTTTACCATGTTAACTTTCTCTGATTCTGAGAACTAACTTACTTTCTTTCTTTCTTTCTTTCTTTCTTTCTTTCTTTCTTTCTTTCTTTCTTTCTTTCTTTCTTTCTTTCTTTCTTTTCGGTTTTTCTGAGAACTTTCTTTGAAACACTAGTGGTGGTCAGCTTACATGATATAGATAGTTTCTAGGACCCAGAATTCAGCCAAGCTCTGTCGTGGAATGTGATGGGCCAAATGTCCCTTTGCTCAGCTGGTGAAATTGATTATTCTCTGTAGAGATGCACTCTGAGGAAGCAGTCTCTTTTCCAACAATTGTGGCCCATTTACTTTTCCCTCGCATGTGTGCAGGTGCACCACTTGCATGCTTCGTGCTGTGCAGGTCAAAAGCAGGCATCAGATCCTCCCCAAACTGGAGTTATGGATGGTTGTGAACCATCCTCAGCAGGAACAAGTGCTCTTGACCTCTGAGCTATTTTCTCCAGCCTCTGCTTTCCTGGAGTGAATTTCCTATTCTTGTTCTTTGTTTACATCTCAGTCCCCACCCCCTTTCTTTTCACTGCTGTGTGAGAGAAACTTTCCCATTATGAAACCCCTCCTGGTACAGTTACTCAGGGCAGGGCCTTTGCTTGCTCTGTTACATTGTTTTGCGGCTTGTCTTGTGTCTGTTCCTCCTGACATGACTTGTTTGTGGTTAAGCTCTAGATTCTGACACTTTTAAAATAGATTTTGATTTGATGTTCAGTGTACTGAAGGCAAATTTGATCTCTTCCACCTAATTTTTACACTTTCTGTTGTGTTGCCCTGTGTTTAGGCCCAATGTTAAGATATACCTTAAAGACAAGTTTAAGCTTTTATTTCTCAAATTACCTCAGGGTCAAAATAGCATTTACTATAATCACCTCCTTTCAGCACTTGGGGCACAGTGTCTGCCTGCTGTGAGACTTTATTATAGCTAAATGATTGTTTTGTTGTTTGCCTTATACTTCAATAAGAATTTATTTATTTGTTCTAATCTTTTTTTTTTTTTAAGATTTATTTATTTATTATATGTAAGTACACTGTAGCTGTCTTCAGACACTCCAGAAGAGGGAGTCAGATCTTGTTACAGATGGTTGCTGGGATTTGAACTCCAGACCTTTGGAAGAGCAGTCGGGTGCTCTTACCTACTGAGCCATCTCACCAGCCCTATTTGTTCTAATCTTATTTCTTATTGAATATCAGCTAATTTTTCATAAAATGTTGTCTTAGGGCTTCTGTTGCTGTGAAGAGACACCATGACCAGGGCAACTCTTATAAAGGGGAACATTTAACTGGCTGGCTTACAGGTTCAAAGGTTCAGTCCTTCACTATCACCATGTTGGGACATGGGCACATGCAGGCAGACATGTGCTGGGACATGGGCACATGCAGGCAGACATGTGCTGGAGAAGGAGCTGAGACTTCGACATCTTGAACACCAAGTAGCAGCAGGAAACTGTGTCCACACTGACTGTAGCTTGGGCTTCTGAGACCTCAAAGCCCTCTCTAACAGTGACACACTTTCTCCAATAAGGCCACACCTACTCCAAACGTGCCACACTTCCTAATAGAGCCACTTCCCACAGCCAAGCATTCAAACACATGAGGGGGCTATTCCTAGTCAAACTACCACAGATGGTTTGCAATTTACCATCTTGAATAATTTTGCTTTTGTCTTTGTGATCTTTTGCTACATTGTCTTTATGATGTTTTATTCCTCAAAAAGTACACAGGGTAATAGATCTCTTGAGTTTTGTTTCTGTTTGTACGGGAGCATAGCTCCTTATGCTCTGATGTTTTGATCACCCTTTATTAATCTATGAACAGCATACAGTATACATGTCTAAATTACACATTGAAAAGATTGCATGCTGTTTTATACTGGGAGATGATAACTACAGTCCAATAGTGAGTACACCCAGCTCCCATAAGCGTTTCCTGCGCTTTTATTCTCCATCTCTAGGTGGCCTCTGCTCAGCTTTCAGTCACTGGTTTCCAACATTCACCATCATAATTTTGAGATTTACTTATGATATCATATATCAATAATTTGTCTTTTTATTGCTGATAAATAGTCTGTTGTATTGGTATGTTACAGTTTATGTTCCCATTTACATGTTATAAGAACTTTGGGTTGTTCTACTAAAAAAAAGCTGTGTGAACATTCAAATATAAGTCATTGTGTACATTGTGTAGATAAATACTTTTATTTCTAGAAGTCCCATAGAGCTGTTATATTTCCTTAAACATTTCTTTCTGAGATTAATTTGTGTATATTATGTAAAATAGGGTAAAGGTTCCTGTTTCTCCATTTCATAATCTGGTTGCTCTGTCTTTTGAGCAGGCATTCGGTTCTCTATTGAATGTCATCAATGCCTTTGCTGAAAATTAAGAGATTGTATACATGTCCATTTCTAGACTTGCCAAGTTTCGTTAATCTATCTTTATGCCACTACTACTGCATTGTCTTGATTATTAAAGGTTTTTTTTATATATATTAAACATGGGACTTAGACATAGAATTGCCATTTTTAAGTATGCAGTTCAGCAGAGTTAAGTCTGCTCACACTATTCGACAGTGACCTCCATCATCTAATTCCAGAACTTCTTCCTTCCAAGTGGAGGTTCTTTATTGAGCAGTGGTTCCCAGTGTCTGGCATCTGTGACTATTCTTTCTGTCCATGACTGAGACTGGGTCTCTGTATCTGCTCCCATCAGCTGCTGGAGGAAGTTGGGACTTCTTAGCAAGGTGGACATCTTCTGGCTCCCACCTTGTCTTGCAGCCTTATTTTCTGCGGTCTGTGCTTTGGATGTACTGTGTTCTTCCTCTTTTACTATCCATGTGGTTTCCATGTCATGGTTGCTGTCAGTTCAGTGTAAGCATCATCAGCTCTTCAGATGCTCTTTCCTGGTGTGCATCACGCTGGAATTCCTTTCAGCATTTCTGTAACCAGTTCTCAGTGTGTAAGTATTTGTTACGTAAATGGTCTGCCCTTTGATTCCCACTGTATCTTCAGCTCCATAATGACAGCAGCTATAGATACCAGCTCCTCACTGGCAGTTGAGAGGAAGGGAACACCCTGGAGCTCATGACCTTACATAAAGAGATTATAAAGATGCCCCTACAGGATTTGTAGTGTTTGCCAAACATAAGGAAACCAATAGCATTAGTTTGTGGTGTACTTAAGATTGAACCAAATTATTCTCTCGTTCTAATTGCATAGTGTGACCTATTATTTTATGTGATTTGGAACCAGGTCTAACCTGAAAATCAAGGGTGGGAATGGGTTGAAAATAAGACACAATAAAATATGTTGATGTTTCTTGTGTCTGTGATGTGAAACTTTGGCTTTAGCAGTTTCATTCTTGTTTTCTTCCTCTTACAGACTGAGACAACACTTGGCCTCAGTTCATATCAACAGAAAAGGTAAGTAGGACTCACACGTGGCATCATGCAAACACGCTTCCATTCCTCGGGGTCCTGCACCTCCCACTCACTCTCCTGGGTTACTTTCTGAGAAACACACAGTGTTGTATTATAAAGACATTTTGCTGTGTTTTTCTTTTCATTCTGTTGTTATTTGGTTTGCTTGATTTGGGCCAAGATCTTTCTATGTGACCCTGGCTGTCCTGGAACTCTCTATGTAGACCAGGTTAGCCTCAGACTTACAGAAATCTATGTGCCTCTGCCTCCCAAGTGCTGGGATTAAAGGTGTGCGCCACCACACCTGGTTTTATGCCATATCTTTCTAAGTACTATGTTTAGAAAACCAAGTTGAAGTGAATTCCCATGTGGTGCAGTAATATAGCACGTTACTCTGGAATAGTGTCTGAGACTGTAACAAAGACCTGGTGTAATGAACTGGCAAAGAGAAAAGGTCTGTTTGACTCACAGTTTTGAAAATTGCATTCCCAGCATAGCATGGTAACACTAACTCCCTCATCAGAGAGATAGAGGTGGAGAAAGAGCCATGGTCCCATGGACTCCTTCAAGGGCGTGCTCCTAATGACAGAAAGCCCTCTCACCAAGTCCAACCTACTACAGAGTCTGGGGACCAAGCTCCCAAACATGAGCATTTCAGTGACATGTAAGATTTAACTGTAGGTCTGTCCCTGTCATATATAAGGGGTCTTTACTCAGAACAGAGGTACCCCTGTCTTGCAAGAGTATCATAAGGTTTGTAAGTCCTTTGTGAGCTCTAGGACTGACACATCCAAAAAGGCATACCCTATTCCAGCAGATCAGAAATTAGCTGTGGAATTACACTGGCTATAGTTATGGAGATGATATTCATCTGGAGAGCTGGCTCAGTGTAACTGTTAAGAGCACCTCTGCTCTTGCAAAGGAACTGGGTTCAGCTCTCATCACCTACATGGCATGGTCTTCTGACTTGATAGTCCAACATTGTATTCTCTTTGATTTGTCTCATAATGATATGGAATTTTTGCATATTTACTGTGTTTTCTCTGTGGCCAACTTTCCCAGCCCCCAGGAAGTAGGGGCAGCTGGACCTCTAAGTTTGAGGTTAGCATGGTTACAGAGCAAGTTTCAGGACAGCCAGGGCTACACAGAGAAACCCTGTCTCAAAAAACAAAAACAAAAACAAAAACAAAAACAAAAACAAAAACAAAACAAAACAGACAACAACAGTGTGGAGGGGGAGAGGATCTACTTGAGGTGTTGGGAAAGAAAGCTGTCATGACTGAGAGGAACTGGTAAGGAAGTGAGGTGAGGGTTTATCAGCCTGCTCACCATATCTTAGCATCTTCTGTGTGCTGGGTGTAGATGTCCCTCTTTAGGACCTTGGAGGATAGCAGAGATACAGATCTGAAAGACTATCTAGCACACTGGGAGACAGTATGGAAATTGGTGGGTGCTGCCTTTGCTGTTAGAGGGTATGGCACTGAAAACACAAAGCTGTGAATGGTATCTGTCATCCACACAGTTAACCTCTGACTTCAGAACCTGTGACCTCGTACTGACTTACTGTTGCCTGATGTAAAGGCACTTGCTGTGCATGATCTGCTGTTAGGGTGTACAGCCTTTGATGGGAGAGTAGGAATCTGGGCACCTAAGTTGTCAGTTCACCAGCTGAGCAAAATTTTTCTTTACCAACTGGGATAATGAAGTCACCATATGGCATATATTGTGTATAGTGAAAGGCAGTACGACTATAAAAGGGTGTTTTGAAATAAAATACAAACATTTATGCAGGTACTAACAGCTTGCAAACTCAAGCAGCTGACTGAAAGTTGTGGGGTTTATGATTCATTCATTCATTCACCCATTCAGCAAATATTTATTAGAATTCTCATGTATAGCAGACACTGTTCTAACCTCTGACACTCACTCTCCATTGCTGTATAAGAAGTTATCAACACTCCAGCAGTCTTAGAAACAGGGTTCTTTGAGGTCAGAGGCAGACTGGCCATCACCCAAAGCTGCAGACTGGGGTTGGGCGCGTTTGGGGGCCGTCTGTAACACGGTGCTTCTGAACAGGTGACGGGGTGTCTGAAGCAGGCAAGCTCACTGGGCAGATTAGTCATACTGGCAACTCCAAGTTCCAGTAAGAGACTCTGCCCCCCATACACTTGCACAAACACACACACACTACACACACACAGATGCCCAAAACTCCCAATAAGGTGACATCATTGAAGCGTCACATGAAAAAACTGCCATTGTAAAATATACTTTAAAAATGAAGACATTTCCAGACAGAGGTAAGACAAATGTGGCAAGACACTTGTCTAGTAAACTTTAGGAAGTGTTAGAGGCTAAAGGTAATTAAGCCATTCCAGGTAAAAACATTTAACAAGAGAGTGAAGAGCACCAGAAAAGTAAAATATGTTGATACATAGAGAAATGTTTTCTGATGAAAATTTTAATTAGCAGATGTATAGAAACAAATAGTTAGATTTTAGGAGATTCACTACGTGGCATGCATCCTGTATGTGACAGTAGAACAGAAGACTGGAGTGAGCAGAAGAGTTGAGCTCTTTGTAGACAGTGTTAAGATGAACCCTGCAACTATTAAGACTACTTTAAAAACAAAAACATAGCTAATACACAAGTCACAGAGGTAAAATGGTAACTGAGAGTATTCAATTCTTTTGTTCTAAAAGATAGAACAGGAGAACAAAGGGACCAAAAAGCAGTCAGAAAAAAAAACAAAAGAAAAATCCCTAGAAAACAAGCAGTGGTGGCGCACGCCTTTAATCCCAGCACTTGGGAGGCAGAGGCAGGTGGATTTCTGAGTTTGAGGCCAGCCTGGTCTACAAAGTGAGTTTCAGGACAGCCAGGGCTATACAGAGAAACCCTGTCTCGAAAAATCACAAAAAAGAAAAAAAAGAGAGAAAACAAACAGCCACGTGGTAGAGTGGAGCAGGAGAGTGATGTACATGAACTGTCTGAGCACCAGGTGTCACACTCACTGTGCACTTGCTCTGTATAACAACAGCTTTGCTTTAAAGTTATACTTAATACTTTACCTTTTAACAATAGTTTATTTTTGGAGAATTTCACACAGTGTGTTTTAAACATGTTTACCTCTTGTCTACCCTTCCATTCTTTCCCACCCTACTTTGGGATTATTATTTCTTTCCCCCTCCCTCTCCCCACGGAATCCAGTTTGTGTTGCTCAGCTGGTCTGGAGAGTGACTCTTGCCCTGGTGCATGGTATATACCCAGTAGGGACCACATTATAAAGAGAACCGACTCTCCTTCCCCCAGCAACTGTCAAATGCCGATAGCTCACTTAGTGGTGGGATTCTGTCACCATAGCTGTGAATTTGCGTCTGCCCTACAGTGTGGAGAACACGGTTTCCTTTGTTTTCTACCACCTCTAGTTCTTAAGATCTTTCTGCTCCCTCTTCTGAAGATCCCTGAGCCTTTAGAGGAGGGAGAGGTGTGACATGAACGTCCCATTAGGGCTGAGCACACCACAGTCTTTTACAGTCACAGGTAGTCCCATTGAAGCTCTCCATGTTAACTGCTATCTACTGCAGGTCAAATTTTCTGAAGAAGGTTAAGGGATGCTCTGATCTATGAGTATAGTATTATGTACATTTAGCATAATAAAAATAATATTGGGCCTAGGGCTTCTGACCTATTTAGCCACAGGTTCTTAACACCTTTAACAGTTTCTAGTATGAGTTCTACTTCATGGAACAGTCCTTAGATTGAATTTAAAAGTATTTGATAACATTTGTACCATCTCTAAAAATTGTTTTATAAGTTGACTATTGTGTGTGGGAAGTGGGCTGTGGAGGTGTGGTGTCAGTGTGCGTTTGTAGAAGCCAGAGGGTAACTCTTCTGGAGCTGGGTCTCAGCTTCCACCCTGCGGAGGTGAGGTCTGCGTTGTTTCTGCGCACAGTGTACTCTAAGCTCGCTACTTCTGTAAACTTTTCAAACTATTCTGTCTCCAACTCATAGTTTATCATAGGAGTGCTAGAATTACGTAAAAGTCATGTCTTCAGACTTATGTAGCAAGGGCTTTTACAGGGCTGAACCATCTCCCCAGCACTGGTGTGTGTGTGTGTGTGTGTGTGTGTGTGTGTGTGTGTGTGTGTGTGTGTGGTATCCCCCTCAGCTGCACCTCAGGTGTTGAGATGGGTTCTCTTACTGACACTGCAGCTCACACATTTGGCTAGACAGGCCAGCCAGCAAGGCCCAGTGACGCTCTCTGTGGCTTCCCATGCTAGGGTTCCAGGTTTGTACCCCTCCATGGTCGATGGGTCTTCTGCTCTGTCACCCGCAAGGTCTCTCACTGAGTCTGGAGCTAGGGCTGTCAGACAGCAAACCCCAGTGATCCTCCTGTTTCTCCTGGGGTTACAGGTACAAGCGACCATGCCCAGGTTTTTCTGTGGCTTTTGAGATCTGAACTCAGGTCCTTTGTGTTTATGCATCCAGTCTTCATCTTAGCCCTTGACATGTAATTCTTGGATATGTTAAGTCAGTTGTCACATTAATGTCTTCCCTTGTGTTTATTTTCCTGACTCTTAAATGGAATAAATAATTTGTCTTTCTTATCTTTATAAATGACTTTAGAAAAACAAAGCAAATAAGAAGAAGCAATGTCTACCTTTAGCAGTGTCTACCTTTACCTCCAGGTCATTTATAATGGACAGTAATGAACCCATATATAGAAGCTGAAAGTATAAACTACTTGGAATAAAATGTCAGTGTTTCATTAGAATTATTTGCAACATGGGCAAATTTTTCTTAAGATACCAAGAACGTGCACCATAAAGAAAACTGGCAAATAAGATTTTATCAAAATTAAAAGTGTCTGCTGTTCAAGATCCAGCTACTAAGAAGGCAAGGGGGATGTGTTGTCTGTACCAGAGTGCCAGAATGTCATAATACACAGGCAGCCCATAACTCAGACAGCAGCTCTCTGTCTAAGAGAGGTTAGAACCGACCAGAATGTCCATTATACACAGGCAGCCCATAACTCAGACAGCAGCTCTAGAGAGGTTAGAACCGACCATTTAAAAAAGACAAGTCGTTTGATAAATAAATGGAAAGATATTTGGTATCATTAATATCATTAGTTAGTGGAATCCATATCAAAACTAAATTGTGTCTGATATGTGTTATATATTATTGGGGGGGGGTCCTGTTATCTTAAGTAGCTGCTCATCTATTGTAAAAGTCATTGGCAACTACTTAACTGTGGATGGTTGTAAACTTTTTATCTGCTCCCCCATCTGTTTCTTAATGATCTTTGTGAGTCTGCATACAAAATAGTGTGCCAGATATGAGAAACCGAGCTTATGAGGTCAGATTTCTTAGCTTTGTACTAAGTGTAATGATGCAGATTCTGAAGATGGGCGTTCATAATTTGCATTTCCATAGGAATTCTATGCGATTGGGTTCAAGTGGACCACACTTTTTTTTTAATACTGTGTCCAGGTAGCACCTTCCCTACTCCTGTTCTCACCCCCACCCCCCACCCCTACCTCCACCCCCTTGCCCCTTCCTCCACCCTGCTGTAATCTCAGCATTCAGGAGGCTGAGGTATGAAGAATAGAGATCTGGGGCTAGCCTGACTACACAATAAGACCCTGTTGCAAAGCCTTCCCTGTATTGAGTCAGAGTACCTTTTGTCTAGTAGTAGATTCTAAGCAGACATCTGTAGAATTCCCAACAACCCCTCAGGACCAAGAAAGTCCTGTAGATTTCATTTGGAAGTCACCTGCTTAACTTTGACCCAACTGGTAACCAAACAGTAGAGTTCATTTCTCCAGGATTTCATTGTTTTCTAGCTGGAGCTCAGAAAAGTCTGCGTTTCTGTGTCTCCAGATGTGGAGGGCGGTTTGTTCCTGTGTACAAGAGAGAGAGAGAGAGAGAGAGAGAGAGAGAGAGAGAGAGAGAGAGAGAGAGAGAGAGAGAAACAGACAGAGACACAGGGTGTTTATGTGCACATGTGTACATGTGAAGGCCAGAAGCAGCCTCAGATGCTGTTTCTCAGGCATCACCCACCTTTTCTCTGTGAGGCAGGACCACCCACTGCCCTGTAGTTAGCCAGCAAGCCCTTGCCATCTGTCTCTCCTCTGTCTACCTAGTACTGGTCTCACAAGTATGCTCCATCACACTGAACTCTTTCCATGTGGGTTCTGGAGTTCAAACTGAAGTCTTTGTGCTTGTAAGGCAAGCATTTTACTAAGATAGCTCCCTAGTCCTGCAAATAGTTTTTCATAAAGATTTAGAAGACATGCCAGGCGTGGTGGCTCACACCTTTAATTCCAGCACTCGGGAGGCAGAGGCAGGCAGATTTCTGAGTTCGAGGCCAGCCTGGTCTACAAAGTGAGCTCCAGGACAGCCAGGGCTATACAGAAAAACTCGGTCTCGGAGGAAAAAAATTTAGGAAACAATTGTATTGATAATTCAGAGCAAATAATTGCTGAAGAAAGCAAAAAAGCTATGACAACATCCCAGATTGGCTTGCATTGTAATTGACATAAACCATTTTTCATATTGTCTATCCCTTCAATTTTTTTTTATCATTTCTGAACATTTGCACTCTGTTACTAGAGTATTGAGTAATGTCTTGTCATAGGCAAATAAACACGGTAGACTCGTTTTATTAGTTGCAGATACATGACAGCCGTGTTACTACATTTTTAGTTTTTTAAAACAAGGCAATATTGGTGCCTGTTTGTGCCAACCCATTTGAATTTATCCCTTAGCCGTGGCTCTGCTGTTGTCATGAAAACACACATTTGTGAAAGCCTCATCTTGCACTCCACTCCTCTTCTCTCACTGTGACTGTTCTCTCAGTCCCAGTAGCAGTGGCCGGGTGCTGCCCTGCTGAGTTTACAGGAGGCTTGAGCACAGGGCATTAGCACCTCCTAAGGAGGTGCCCGGAAAGGAAGGGAGAGTGTTCCTTGCAGATGATTTGTCTACAGTGATTGTCCAGGGTTTGGGCAGCACATGTGGAGACAGTCGGAAAACTGAAGACAAGGCCCTTCAGCGGGACCAGGACTTGGCAGGAAGGTCCTTTATATAAACAGTCTCCGGGTTTCCTGCTACTGCTTCCTTAGCTCCGTCTAGAGAAGACACCGAATTTAAATGGTCCGAATGACGCTCTCAACATCTTTCACACAGCCCTTCTCCTTTTAGTCTAGCATTCACAGGTCATTAAAGTCTGTCAGTAATCCTTGGTTCCTCTCCCTTTTTCTCCTATTCCCAAGTCAGTGTGACTGCAAGTCCCAGGCTTAGGAAGCAGTCACTGTCCCTTCCTCTGCTTGGGCTGCTGTAGCACCGCCCTGCTTCCCTCCTGAGTTTCTGTTCTTCACACCGCAGCCCACAAGTGCCCTGGTACACAACGCTGAATCCTGTTATTTCTTTGTTAAAGCACTGCTGTATTATTTAACTCTCCTCATTGTTGTCACGGAGTCCTTGACAAGAAACAACTTAAGGTATACAGTTGAGGGGACACAGACCTGTCATGGCAAAACTAAGCGGCAGCTGGCGTTGCATCATCAAACAGCACAGAGTGAAAGGAAGCTGGGTCAGGTTACAAAACCACAAGGTCCAGCTCCAGTGGCCAGTTCCTCCAGCACAGCTCGGCTTCCTGAAAGTTCCACTACAGTGCCACTAGCTGGGGATCAAGTGTTGAGACCCATGAGCCTGTAGGGAACACGCAGGGAGGGTGTTTCCTACATTTGGAATAATAGCCCCCTCCTCACTTGACCTCTCACCTCGCCCTTCCCTCTCCTTCTTTCACTCAGAGCTTTGCCAAGCACATTCCCGCTGTCCACCCTTGGTCTCCACCACCCTAACTTTGGGGTACCCTCCTCACTCTCTGCTTAACCTACTGTGCTGGATTTGTGTGCTGTCACATTTCTGTCAAATGCATGGCCTTTGTTCTTTTCAGTCATGCTTACCACTTCAGACGTATTCGTGTGCAACTTTCAGGGCGAATTCTTGGTTCTGTGAGAGGAAGAACTATGTCATGATCTCCTCTGTCCCTCTAACACTGAGCATAGATGTGTGTGTGTGTGTGTGTGTGTGTGTGTGTGTGTGTGTGTGTGTGTGTGTCTGTCTGTCTGTCTGTCTGTCTGTCTGTCTGTCTGTCTGTCTGTGTGTGTGTGTCTGTGTTTAGTGACTCACCATTGTGTCAGGCATTACCTTTTCCTTTCCTTAACTTGGTATGGTTTTAGACTAGCTTAAGTTTGATGCTTAAAACTCGTGAGCTAAGGCTGGGGAGTCAGTTAAGAGCACTTGTAAAGGAGCTGGGTTCAGTTCTCACCACCCACATGGAAGCTCACCACCTCCTTGGGCACCAGGAACACATGTGGTGCACAGACATACAGGAAGACAAAACAGTCACACACGCAAAATAATAAATCTAAAAAACCAAACAGGTGCGCCAAACATGTTTTATTTTAAAGTAGACAAGAATGCTGACACTGTCATGGCTAAGGACAGCCGCCGCAGCTGTCTTACAAAGAACTGTGCCTCTCCTCCTAGTGTCTGTAGTTTAGTCTTAGCACAGTGTGATCTTGAGATATGCTGTTCTTTCTTTCCTGTTTTTGTCATCTGTGTTCAGCATGCATATGTAGAAAGAGGGATGCTCAAATAGCCCAGAAGAAGGATGCTCCAGATTGGCCGAGCTCAGAACACTGGTGGAGCTGATTGCTTGCAGCTCAGTGACCCCAGTCAGTTTTTAGTGTATTTCCTGGATCTATTGAATGAAATTACATCGTTTGAAAACTTGAGTTCTTATGAATTGTGCACACGATGAGAATACAGTAGTCTTAGATTATGTCTTATTTCTTCAAACAAAAATATCAGAATTCATTTTAAAAGTTACTTTAGTGACTGACTGCATTTCTAACTTCATGGTATCTAAGCATAAGACTTTAGTATGTAAGCACCACCTGCTCCCAAAGATCCTTGATAATCTTACATTACATGTTGGGTCAGGATATCTGAGGCTTGCCATGCCAAATCCTAATTTGTTAACAAGTTCTAGTAGCAAGTCAAGTAGATATGGTACTTGAATACTTAGACTAGAACATCAGTGTAATGAAGTCCAGTTCTTTGAAAGTTCCAGGCCCAGATTGCTTATGACTGGTCCTTTGCCACTCAGTTGGAATGTGGTTGTAATTTTTCTCTCCATCTTATATCAACTTTGTGTAATTGTATTAACAATTTATCATATTGTGTCAAAAAATCTAAGAAAAACATGTTAAACTATATTGTTACCAGTGATATCAACCAAGTAAATATTATTAGTCTATTGAGAAATCTGTGCTTTCACATACCTTTCTGTAAAAAAGTATTTTTTTCTTTTCTTTCCTCCTTTGTTGTTTGTTTTTCCTCGTTTTGTTTTGTTTGAGATAAGATTTTGCTCCGTAATGGAGGCTGGATTTAAAGGCATAAGCCTCCTACCCCTCTATCCCAAGTTCTGGCATAGGTTCTTAGAGTTATAGGTGTCACTACAGTAGCTTATTTACTAAAACTTACTCATTGTTTTCTTCTAACTTAAAAGAATGAACTGCACATTCCCAGTAGAGCACTAGGCTCTGGTGTATGTGTGTGTGTGTGTGTGTGTGTGTGTGTGTGTGTGTGTGTGTCTGTCTGTCTGTCTGTCTGTCTGTCTGTCTGTCTGTCTTTGTGCGTGCGTGCATGCGTGCAGGTTGTTCTTGTTTCTTGAGAGTCCAGAGGACAACCTTAGCTGTTGTTCCCAGGTACTACCCATCTTGTTTTTAAGACAGGCTCTCTCATTGGTCGGAAAGTTACCATAGAATCTGGACTAAGCTACCTAGAGAGCCTTAAGGACCTGCTGGCCTTGCTGCCTCTAAGCTTGCAGCCGTACCCAGAGGTTTTGGGTTTTGTTTTTAACGTGGGTTTTACATCCAGCTGCTATCCTCACACTTTATACCAGCAGAGCTATCACTTTGTCCCCGATTCCTGTTCTCTTAAAATACTTTCTTGTGACAGAAGTCAAGCATCCAACCGTGATTTACAGAATTAAAGAGCTGCTTCTCACATTTTTTCTTTTTCTTTCCAGCATTTCTCTGTACCGGGGTAATTGCAGGCCCATACGATTCGAACCACCCATGCTGGATTTCCATGAGCAGTAAGTAACTTGGAGCTATAGGACAGTTTTACTTGGATTTCTCCTGCCCTTTGCTGTACTATCTGTGTGAGAAAACTACAAACCTTAACAAAGCAAATGATGTTGAAGCCTTTGAAACTAGAATCTGCTAAGAATCTGACATAATATAAACTTGGAAAGTCTGAACATTGCCCATACGCTACACTCTGGTTCAGAGGTTCCCAGCGTGAGTAGTATTCACCTGAAACCTCATCTGATTAGCACTTTGTCTCTGGCATTTAGTCACCTTATTGACACTTTGCATGATATGATGCTCTTAAAGTGAACGTGTCAGTATGTCACCAGTCACATGAGGTCACTAACCTCATGAAAGGTCACAGCTCATGCCACAGATACATCTAAGTCAGTTGCCTTCTGCTTAGGGACTCTGGATTCATACATTTCAGGGACTCAAGGAAAGACAAGTATTTGCCCTGTTGGGCTCAGTTGCAGTGGGCGATGGGGGCATCTTGCGTCGTCACCTGGTACAGAAGAATTTTCAAAGGCTCAAGAGCAAGCTGTGAATTAGTGTCTGCACCAGGAGAGCATGTGGAGTAGGGTTTGGTGCTGTGCATGCGTGCATTTGTTAGTGTGCTTTACTCAGCTGTGGGCAGGCTGCAAGTTTCTCTTGATTTCTCAGCAGTAACTTAAGCAGTTGTCTATGCTATAAGCCTGTTTTAAATGAAGGTTAAATGTCATACACATCCTTGTGGGTTTAATTACTCTTCTGCCCCTGGGGATATAGGTCTGTCCTCCCTCCCTCCCTCCCTCCCTCCCTCCCTCCACTACTGCAGTAAGTTTCTAAGCAAAAAGGCCAAAGTTTCTGTTTTCAATTTTGAGATTGATAGGTAAATAGGTAGTAGATATTAGACTATATATGCTTTGCTGAGTCAAAGGTTCTAGCTGTCTTACAGGGCCATATCCTCTGCCAGAGAAACACTGTGTTCTCCCTTCTTAGACGTTTTATTGTATCAATGTTTTAGGTCTCTTCTGGTCAAGCAAACAAAGATTAGAGTATTGGGTTGTCACTTAGAGTATTGGGTTGTCACCGGCAGCGTTCACTCTGCTGCTTTTGCATACACAGCAAGGTCAAGTGTCTTTTTTGTAGTTTCAGATACAGAAATCAAATCTATCGTTTGTTTTTTCTGAAGCATGGCGGGGTAGTTTGCCCGAGAGTCAGAAGACACTTCGTAGCCTGTTTGTTTCTGACGATGGTATGCTTACAGACCGTGAGTTGAGGGCTTAGGCATGCAGAGAAAGTGTGTGCGCTTCAGAATCAACCACTGTGGAAGTAAAATGTGGTATTTAATTTTAAAGACCATAATGTTCAGATAGGAGGTAAATGTTATATTGTTCTGAGACAGGTTTAAGTACTATCAGGACGGTAGACCTCAGGAGGAGGTAGGCTCTCCCAGAGGTAGTAAGGCTCAGGGTACCTACCACTCCCACACAATACCTGCAGCAGTTTTAGGACATGTCGGGAAGACCTTTATCAACACCTTGATTATGAACCCCACCCCCCAGCCTCGCAGAACTAAAAGGAAGTAAGTTTATTTCTATGTATACATATATATATATGTATACATAGAAATGTATATGTATATATATACATATATATATATATATGTATATGTGTATATATATATAAGTGTGTGTGTATATATATATATATATATACACACACACACTTATGTATGTATACTAGAAATAAACTTATATATATATAAATAAACATATATATATATAAATCTGTGTGTACACATCTCTGTGTGCACAACTGTGTGTGCCTATGCCATATGCCCATGCAGACACAAAGAGAACATCAGACCCCTGGAGCTGGAGTTAGAACTGACTGTGAGCCACCCAGTGTAGGTTCAGGGAACTGAACTCAGGTCCTTTGAAGAGAGGAAAGGCTCTTAATCACTCACCTATCTCTCCAGCCCCTATTCACACCGAGGGCCTTGTGTTACCACTGCAGTGTGTGTGTGTGTGTGCACGCGCGCGTGCATCTCACAGGCCCAGAACTTCTGTTTATGAATTATGCAGTCTGTTGCAGCAGCACAAAATGCACTAAGACAGATGCAGTGATAAGATGCAAGAACAGAGTTCTTAATTAACAGAGTTCTTAATTCAGTTACAGAATATATCACAATCTTCTTTTAAATGAAAAATATTTAGTGAAAAGGGGCATGTTTTTGGTATTTATTAATATGGTTAATTGTTTTTTAAAAATAAAGGCTTTTCTTTCTCTAGTAAAATTACCTTTGAGTGTGTTCTTAAGCTGAATTGTTGAGCTCCATGCCACACTGCGACTTTAGAGAGTGTCCGTGCTGTTCTCAGGTGGGGACTTGAAGAGGACTGTACAACACCAAAGCTGTAAGCACTGTCAGTGACTGCTCTTGAAACTCGCTTTCAGAAGTCTCATCTAGTCGTGTTTTCTCCATTGGTGTTTAGTTTGTGTGTGTGTGTGTGTGTGTGTGTTCATGTGTGTGGCTAGAGATGGATATCAGAGGCCAGCGCTGAGTGTCTTCCTCATTCCTTCTAGACAGGAGGATTCAACAGACTGGCTGGCCAGCAGGCTCCTGGGATCTGTCTGTCTCCTGGGATCCCAGAGGTGTGCCATCACACCTGGCCTTTTACATAGGTACCGGGATCTGACTTCAGTTCCTCGTGCCTTCTCCCCAGCTGTTGGTTTCTTTATTGAGGGGGTTTGTAAATTTCATTTCAAGATTTAAACAAAAAACCCTTCAGTTATAGAAAAATACCTGAACTGAAACTAAAAGTTCATGTCCTAATTATTTGTCTCTCAAGTCTGATTAATGTCCTACCTCCAAAATAGTAGAAATTGGGATGAAGTTAAGCAAGATTCTGAAAAGATGATTTTACTGTGTTTGGGAGATGTTAGCTTTGCTTTCTGAATCATAGGAAAGAATGGCCCCTCTTGCTTTCTTCCCTAAAACACACAGTTGCACGGTAGAGTATTCAGGAGGCGGAAGCAGGATCAAAGTTGAAGACTAACTTTTGTGACAGACTGAGACCTGTCACAAAAACCAGAGTAGGAGGCTTTTCTGCATGTTGTGACACTTTATAGATAGATACCTTCTCCATAGTTCATCTGTTGATTCCTCAGAGCTTGAGAAGGTTGCTCATCACTGTTATAAAACTGGGGTTTTGTTTATTGTGTTGCGTGGTATACAGTCACTGTAATAAATTTATAAACAAAATACTTGTGATGACAAGAACATGAAGAGCTGCCACAGTCTGACCACATAGAGCCTCTAAGTTTGAACTGTCGTTCTGTGTATTTAATGTTACTGAGTCACAAAAGCACAACCACGTTTTATAAACATACTATACTATCTTTTAACTTGCTTTTCAACTTAATATATTGTGAACTTTTTCTGTTTTTATGTGGTAGTAGCATCAAGTTATATGGATATATTTGTTGAATCCATTTGCTAATTTTATTTGTTTGCATATTTTGTTTTCGATCATTGCTGAACCTGGTGTGTTACATACAATCCAACTCTTTCCTCAAGAGAATTTCAATTAAAGTACATAAAGAATATTAAAGTTAACCTTTAATATCCTTTATAGCTAGAGAAGAATTTGATGCCGTGAACTAGAGGCAACTGGTGAGACAGTAAAGTCATCATTGACTGGAAAGGAAGCAGATAGACGTTCTTACTGAGACCGGCCCAGGTTATAGAGAAGCCAAAAACTCGTGAGCTAAGAGAAACTTCAGCTTCCTAAATATGGGTGGGAGGACAGATGAGCTTTAGCAGGACACAAACAAGGCAGGCAACACAGTGAGGAAAACTATTAGAAGCACAGGAAAGGAGCTAATCCTGAGGGCAGAGACCTGTACTCTGTGCTCCAAAGGCAGAGGAGCAAGCAACACAAAGGAGCCGTGTGCTCTGTGGTCTGGTGTTTGCACCCTCCAGCTCTCTACAGAGAACCTCCTCTTGGAGCTTGTGATGGTGTGGGAAAGTGGAGGCTCTGCAGAATAAGTAGGACACAAGGGAGAGCAGAGCATCTGGAGTAGGATGCTCCCAGGGTGCCCTAGTCCGTTACATACCAGGTGAGTGGACAGCAAGAAGACACCATCTTTGAACCACAAAGGATCCCACTAGAACCAGAAAGGGCTGGCTGTCTCTATACTCAGAGGTTTTGGCACTGGAACAGTGAGAAAGACATAACTAGTGGATTTAATTGACTGAGTGTATATCATCTTATTACATTTTCTTAAATTGCCTAACACATTGCTTTTCCATTATTTAAAACATACCTGCACCCAGTCTAAGAACATTAAATGGAGTGTGTTTTATTTCATAAAGATGGAACTGGGGTTACAGAAGGTAGGGTTTTGTGGGCCAATGGGGAAACATGCATAGTAGAGTTCATTTGAAAATCAGAACTTGCTGGGAATCTTAAACATGTGTGCCTATATGTTTAGCTGTTTGTTCGGGCATACGAGAGGTTTGGCTTACAGTGTGGGAACTGGTTAAGCACACACTGAGGAAGATGGGAACTAGCTGGAACTGTGAGACATGTGGAATGTCTTTTTCAGGCAGGCAGCAGGGGGTCCTGAGCAAGAGAGTGCAATTGAAAGTCCAGTTGCTTTGAGAAAAGGGCCTAAACTGTGATGAAAGAAAGGACTTCCCTAGTATTAGCAGACCCACCTAGAATGAGCTCGCTTTGATGGAAGTTGGCTGATAGGGAATTTAATTACATCTACAGAAGCACCTACATTTCAGTAGCTTGGGAAGGTATGTTTGCTACAGAATAGCTGCTGGCTCTCTTCCTATCTCCAAGCCGCAGGAGAGACTTTCAGAAGTGTCTGTACTCTTGCTCTCATGAACGAGAAACTCACTAAAAAGGAATCTTGGGGACTGTAATTTAGACCAGTCTGGGTGTCAGCATCCTGCCACTGTATGGATATAGACATCAAAATTCCTAAAGTTAGTGCTCTTGTCTCTAAAAATGGATGCTCTTTTGCTTAAAATACTTTGTTTGGCAGTGTAGAGCCAGGTTCTCAGGAGACAAAAGTAGCTTCATGATAAGAAAGAGTTATGTTTTCATGATAGAAAGTTATTCCTAAATGAACAGAACCATCCAGGATCTAAAAATGGAACTAGAAACAATAAAGAAATCACAAAGGGAGACAACCCTGGAGATAGAAAACCTAGGAAAGAGATCAGGAGTCATAGATGCAAGCATCACCAACAGAATACAGAGAGATAGAAGAGAGAAGCTCAGGTGCAGAAGATACCATAGAAAACATTGACACAACAGTGAAAGAAAACACTAAAAGCAAAAAGGTCCTAACCCAAAGCATCCGGGAAATCAAGGACACAATGAGAAGACCAAACCTAAGGATAATAGGTATAGACAAGGATAATAGGTATAGACGAGAGTGAAGATTCCCAACTTCCCAACTTCAAGGGCCTGTAAATATCTTCAACAAAATTATAGAAGAAAACTTCTCTAACCTAAAGAAAGAGATGCCTATGAACATACAGGAAGCCTACAGAACTCCAAATAGACTGGACCAGAAAAGAAATTCCTCTTGTTACATAATAATCAAAACACCAAATGCACTAAACAAAGAAAGAATTTTAAAAGCAGGGAAAAAGGTCAAGTAACATATAAAGACAGATCTATCAGAATTACACCAGACTTCTCACCAGAGACTATGAAAGCTAGAAGATCCTGGGCAGATGTCATACACACTCTAAGAGAACACAAATGCCAACCCAGGTTACTAAACCCAACAAAACTCAATCACCATAGAGGGAGAAAACAAGATATTCTATGAAAAAAAAAAAAAAAGACACAATATCTTTTCACAAATCCAGCATTAATAATAGATGGAAGACACTAACACAAGGAGTGAAACTACACCCTAGAAGAAGCAAGAAAGTAATCTTTCAACAAACCCATACAAACATAATTCCACCTCTAACAAGAAAATTAACAGGAGCCAGGCGTGGTGGTATGCGCCTTTAATCCCAGCACTTGGGAGGCAGAGGCAGGCGGATTTCTGAGTTTGAGGCCAGCCTGGTCTACAAAGTGAGTTCCAGGACAGCCAGGGCTATACAGAGAAACCCTGTCTCGAAAAAAAAAGAAAAGAAAATTAACAGGAAGTAATACCCACTTTTCCTTAATATCTCTTACTATGAAAATTAATATTACCAACATATCCTAATCGATTGAAATTCGAAAATATGAGGAATTAGAAATTTGTTGGCTGTCATCCTGTGATCCCTCTAATTTAGTAATGGGAGAAATAGGCCCAATATTGTACAATCCATATACACTTTCTGCTTGTTTGCACATGACAGGGTCTTGAAATCATGCTTCTCCTATCTCAGCCTCTCTATTAGTAGGATTGTTTATTTGATGTTTTTACACTATACTGTGGTTTTCAGAACAGCTTACATATTTCAAAATTATTTATACAGCCAAAAGAAGTGTAGGCAATTAATTTGGGCAGTGGCTTGTAAGAGAACAACAAAGAGTGAGACTGAAGGCTTTGCTTGATATTTATAATTATTGTATCAATTTTGAAGAAGAAGATCTTATGTTACTCTTATTCTGAGATAAATGCTTTTCAAAATTATCACAGCCAATGAACCAGAATATTACCCTCCCCTAACATCTGTGCCACTCTCCAAGCAGAGCCATTGTTCATTGAAACAGTGATGAATGACTTCATGGATAGACCATCTCAATACACACACCATTTCTTAAATGAATGTAACCTGTTCCCTGTGGGCTAAGAATGAAGACAATCACTCAAGTCAAATAGCTTTGAACAAAGCAGGAAATCTGTATCCAAAAATCGTGCGTACAATTCATTCCTTGGCGCAGCAGAACTGTCAACTCTTAGCTTATCTATATTGGAGGTAGAATCCTTTTGTGGTGTGAGGGACATTGAAGTACAGTCTTATTACAGTGAACTCCAATGTCTAAAAATTCTTCTCAGTTTTGGTTTGTACCAAAGTAAGAGCCAAGATTTTAAGCTCTACTAAAAACAAAACAAACAAACAAAAAGGCCTTATCTATTTATGTTCATTTAATAACATGTCCATCATTTTTAAGATTGGTATGAAAATATATATTATGTTGAATAGAATTAAAAAGATAAAGAGAGAAAAGAAAAATATTATTAAAATATTATTTAAAAAAGAGAGAGAAAGTTATTCTTAAGTGGCTTCAGGAAGTAGATAGACAGTTACTAGTTCAGGTCCTCTTTGAGTTAGAGTTTTTTCCTGCACTCATAGAAACATAGACATTGTTAGTTAGTCAGAATTCTTCCTGCATTGATCTATTTCTTTTTGCCTCCAAACACTCCTGCATTCCTTAAGTGGGCACTAAGCAGGAAGCATGAGGCAGCACTATAGCAGAGCTGCTGTAGGCTGCCTGCCTACCTCTAGCAACCCCGCCCACGTTTGTTTGTTTTTGTTAATAAGTGTTCAGTTTTCCTTTCAGTTGTTCAACCCTTGGGCAAAGTGAGTATGTCCCTGGCCCAGGAGCAAATTCTGTTTAAGTTGGATATAACATTTCCATTCTCATTTAGGGTCAGTTTACAGATAGATATGACCCAGACTAGCTAGGGGTATGAGGACGCGTGTAAGGGAATTCTGGGGGAGGATTTTTTCCCTCTATACTCTTCAGTATATAGAAGTCTCCTAGGTGTGGGATTGGTGGCAGAGTGTTGTGGCAGCCATCCTGTCGCTTGCCAGTGAGCAGTACTTGGCAGGATAGAAGCAGCATGTTGTGTCTCCCAGCAGCAAAATGCAAGGGTGTGTTCCCTGGACAGCAGGCTGCCATGCTGAGCTCACAAACCCCGGTGACAGCACTGGCTGGGGCCTTTAGCTAGGACACCAGTTTTGTGTCCTTGGTACTTTGTGGAGCACATGGCCCCCTTCCTCCTGCCCCTTCTGTTGTCTGCAGGCAGCCTTGTGAGCACACACATATTCACCCTATCTGAAGCCTACCGGGCACCTTTCCATGATCTTCCATAGCTCTAGCACAAGTCTGTGATTCCCAGTCTATGGCCCCACTCCTCACCACTGAGGCATCTGAGTTGTTACTTCCTTTCCCTTGGAGTGCTCCCGTCTCTTCTGTTTGTCAGGAGAAAGGTTTTTTATCAAGTTTATGTGCGCTCTCCTACATTCCTCATCGCTCTGCTACCTTCTCTTGGCTCAGGCCCTTGTTATTTGAAAACTAAGACTGTCACTACATATATGGCATTTACTGCTTATGATCCATGGTGTCAACAAATTATAATGTTAAAATTTGATCATGAGGCTAGGGAGATGGCTCAGTGGGTAAAAGCATCTACTGCCATGCCTGATGACCTAAGTTCAGTTTCTGCTATCCACATGGTGGGAGGGAAGAACTGACTCCCAAGGTTGTCCTCTGACCTCCACCCTCATACTTACAGACAGCATGCCCTCCCTCGTGTATACACACACACACACACACACACACACACACACACACACACTGGAGGGGAGTAATAAATATTAACATTTTTATAAACTTGATCACATTATTATCCTCCCTTAAAAAAAAAGTCCTTTAATGGTTCCTGTTGTGTTATGATAAACGTGAATTGTCTTCATTTCTTATTCCACATATATAGAAAGCTACAGGCTGTTTCCTGAAGTCAGTGTGATCTTTCTAATTCTGGGCATGTTCTACATACTGTGAAAATAATCGGGAGAGGGAGAGGGAGAGGGGGAGAGGGAGGGAGGGAGAGAGAGAGAGAGAGAGAGAGAGAGAGAGAGAGAGAGAGAGAATATGAATATGAATGAAAATGAATATGAGAATGAATACATGAGTGCAGATGCCCATGGAATTTAGTGACAAGATCTGTGGAGCTGGAGTTACAGGCACTTGTGAACTATCTGGCATGGTTGCTAGAAACCAAACTCTAGTCCTCTGGAAGCAGTAAATACTCTTAACCATTGAACCATCTCTCCAGGCACTCTTAAGTGCAGTGTTTCTTATACGTAGAAAGAAAACAAATGATGATCATACACTGAACAGGAGTAGCAGCTATCCATTTTTTTACGTGTGTGTGTGTGTGTGTGTGTGTGTGTGTGTGTGTGTGTGTTTAGGTAAGTCAAAGAACAACTTGTGGGGATTTGATTCTCTCCTTCCACCATGTAAGTTTAAAGAGTTCTCCTACCCTATATTTCTTTTTTTTTTCTTCTTTTTTTTTTCTTTGTTTTTTGCCTTCCACCCTATATTTCTTAAACAAAGGATTCTGTCACTGAACCTGGAGTCCAACAATTCAGCTAGACAGTTGGCCAGATAACCTCAGAGTCCTCTATGTTTCTACCTCCTTAACTGTATATGCCCAGGTTTTATGTAGATGCTGGGGTTCACACTCAAGTCCTCATTCTTGAACAGCAGATGCCAGTCATCTTCCCAGGCCCTTGTAGTTTTATAAGCCGTCTGAAAGCAACAGGCACTGTGATTCAGTCATATTTTTAGTTATCATTTCCATATATTTACAGAACAAGAAAATTGGCATTTAGTGTAGATTGCCTATAGTACTTCTGCTTCAGTCAGTGTTGTAATTATTTGATTGTAAATGAGAGAACACTGACTGAAACTCCTTAAAGCAAAAGAATAAGACTGATTGAGCCACCATAACAGACAGGTAGGTCCCCAGTACCTAAGGCTGCCAGGACTCCTGTGTCCTCACCTCGCTCACTCCCTCTCATTCTCTCAGTACCAATGCTGTTTCCCTACAAGGATGGGAACAGCCCTGCTTACTGTTTCCACTCTACCTTCTGTAGCCTTCTCTCTCTCTAATCTAAAACATCTTAGCAGAAAGCAGTGATCACCCCAGGTGGATTCATTGTCCAATCCCTGAAGCAGCTGTGTAAGAAGAAGTATGTATCAGTGGATGTAGTGCTATTGTTAGTTTGTCAGGGTTTCATCAAGAGAGAAATCCCACAGTGGGCAGCAGATCCTATTGAAGACCATCGTAGACCCTTGGCTTCTCCTACGTCTGATGACCAGTCAGTACAGTTCAGCCCTGTTGTGCAACACAACCTTCACAGCTTGCCATGTGACATGGCCTTCCCTCTGTCTCCTTGGTATCTTCCCAGCTACACAGAGGTGGGATGGATCACCACCTAAAATTGATTTTGAATATCCAAACTGATGCTGTCTCACACAGACATACCCCAGAGGGTATAAAATATCCATCATACAGGTAGTTAATCCGTTTAGGATGGGGTTCCTATCCTGACTTCCTTTGATAATGTTGAAGCATAAGCTGAATAAACTCCTTCCTTCCTGAGTTGCTTTCATGGTGCTTCATCACAGCAATAGAAACCTAAACTAAGATATGTACTCCGGAGTAACATAGCCTCCCTTTTTCTTTATTTTGTGTGTTTTTTCATTTGCTTTCTGGAATTGGGTTTAAAGCTGGAACTTGACAAACACTCAGCTTACTCTCCACCTTGGAAGCCTGGGCTTCCTTAAATGTGCTCAGAACACTTACATTATATTTACAGCTGTCCTCTAATGATTGGCTGGCCAGGGCTATGCCTGCCTCTGCTCCCCAGAGTTATAGAGAGGCTAGGCCTGCATAGCCAAAGCCCAGAATGAGTTCTAGGACCAGAGTACAATGTCTAGTGACTTCATTTGACCTCGCATAACTGTAAAGCTTAAAAAGGAAATGTCCTTCTGGCCTGCACAAGTTAGGACATCTGTCTATACGAACACAGTGAAGCTCTGGAGAAACCACAGCAGGCCGAGAGCAAACAGAGGAAACCAGCTCTGCTTGTGTTGTATTTCCAGTGAGGCTGAGGAGTCAGAAGTGCTGGCGGCAGCTTGGAAGCTTGGTTGTCATGGCCACGAGGAAGCAGAGTGCCTTTCTGTCCCCTGCTCAGATGTACTGAGAAGGGAATGTTGTGGGGTGGAGTGTCAGCACGGCTTGAGAACTGCTAGCAGTGTGGGCTGTCCTGAGACACACCTTGCTGCTCTCTAGGAAACCTGGTACTGACTGTCCTCACCTCTGTGGTCACCTCTATTAATAATCGGCTAACACTCATTTCACAGCTCAGATATAAAATTAGCATTCTGAAGAAATAGGCCATTTAAAAAAAAAAAGACGTTTGAGCCGGGCGTGGTGGTGTACACCTTTAATCCCAGCACTTGGGAGGCGGGGCAGGTGGATTTCTGAGTTCCAGGACAGTCAAGGCTACACAGAAAAACCCTGAATTGAACCCCCCCCCCAAAAAAAGACTTTTATGTGTCGTTAGGTATATATATATATATATATACACATACACATACACATACATACATACCACATGTGTGACTGGTACTTGAAGAGGCCAGAAAAAGTCATTGGATCCCCGGAGCCACAGCTGATTATGAGCCACGATGTAAGGATTCAGGTGCTAGGAACTGAACCCAAGTCCCCTGCACAAGCAACAAGTGTTCTTAACTACCTCTCCAGGCCCCCAATTTCCTGTTTTGTTAGTGTTTAATTTCTACTTCACCCTCTCTCCCTCTCCTGCCCAGTTTCTAAATGGTACTCTGCCATGATTTGGGTACTCGCATCCTCCCTTTCTTCCCTCCCCCAAATTATTTATGCCAGTGTTCCTAAGTGTTTTCTGTTTCCATAACAACATCTTTCTCTCAGACATTTATTGCAAGCAGTAAATGATGTTTGGGGTAAAAACTGGTTCACTGCATTCTTTGGTTCATATAGTTATTAGGTGCAAAACATTTGGCTTTAAATCTTCAGTTTAAAAATCAGTGCATGAAAACTTTTTCTCCCTAATTGCTTTCTGGTGTTCCAAGAAAATCAAGGAGGCTTCCTTTTTTCAGGAGTTGTTTGGTGCCTTGTAGCTTCCCACTTCTAATTCTTACTTCCATGCACAGTTTTATAACATGTGTTTGTGAGAACTGTAGGATGTTGTGGTGACGGAGTTGTACAAAGTGCTGGTGTTGACTTGGCCCGGCTTCCTGCTTGTGCCTGAGGCTGCACAACAGCAGGTCTGTCTAGGGGCATTTGGGAAACCATGTCTGCAGCTGTCTCCTGTGGTTGCAGGAGACAGTGATAGAGGAGCTTGCCACTGACCACAGGGCTGCGGCTTACTTTCCCAGCTGCCCTGGGCCCTGGCTGTTCACTCCCAATGCTTTGGAACCTTAGACTCCTCTAGAATCTGGACAGTATGGTCCTGCAGCACGGAGAACAAAGATGTCCAATTGCTCTGGCTGTGTTCATCTATAAATACCTCCCACTGTTGACTCCTCTGTGTGGAGCAGCCGATAATGGAAACAGGACTAGCACTGGCAAGGGACTGGATATTTGTTTAGCTTTATTTTTACAGTTAACCTGTCTAGCCAGGCAGATCACACATGCTGCTTGTGGTAGTCAGAACTGTAAGATGATTGGGAGAATTTCAGGTTTCTAATACACATATATACACCTCCTAACGTTACAACCAAGCACTAATCCAGATGTGACTATAACCAAGGTTCTAAATCCTATGGTCTTTAAAATGGAGAGCTATCTGTGTGACTCGGTCCTAGTCCCAAAGCCTTCAAAGGCTGACTTCAGAATGAGGAAGAGAAGTGTTGGTTATTTGCAGTAGGAGAGGAACTTGTTGTGTTTCTTTCTGCTGGTTTTGGAAGTAGAGGAGCTGTATGGTGAGAGTCATGCAAACAAAGTAAATGCATTTAGCCGAGGACTTTGCGTTCTGCACGAGAACCCAACATGCTGAGAATCTGCAGAAGCCTTGTGAAACCCTGAGCAGATAAACTTTCTTAGAAAGTCGTGCAGTAATGAGTGGATGTTGCCTTTAACTCCTGAGCTTGTGGTAGTGACACAGCCTAGAGCGTGAGAGGTGATGCAGAGAGCTCTGGACTCGGAGAGTAGAGGGTAGGCTGGACTGGGAAGGCTCTTCCTACAATTGGAAGCCTCTACGTTATGAGTTTGCACATCTACAGTAGCCTGCTGGTGCCTCTCGCCATCTTCTCTCTCCTCATTACTCCTAATTCCCATAATCCTTCTCTCAGCAAGGCCTTATCTCTTCTACTCAGTGTGGCCCAGGACATTTTCTCCTTGATGCCTCAAGATGAGGACGAAACCAATCTCCCATCACTGGCTGCTCCCAGACTCCTGGACCTCCATACTTGTCTGCTTGAGCCCTGTTGTGTAGCAAGCCATCCACAGCCCTGTTTGAAGGAGACTTTATATAAAGCGCCTGTCCATCTTCACCCTATCTTTCTCTTAGATGAGATTGCTTGTACTAACATTAGACAACAACAAAAGCATGGGGGAGCTGACAAAAGCCACTTAGCCTGCAGTCCTTCTGAACTGTCCAGGGACAAAGACGTTTTTTGTGCTATGTATCTTGAAAGATACGAGGAATGTGTTTATTTCTCTTTAATACTCTACTTACAAAGCCGAGGAAATAAACAGAAAATCTGAATAGAGTCAAAAATCAAAACTCCAAAATTTTGAGTACATGTATGAGAAGCCAAGCAACATGAGTCAGTCCAACGAAGCTTCCTGAAAGCAGGCTGTGGTACAGAGGGAAGGCAGGTCCTTCTCACATGCTCTGTTTGCTACCTTGATCTCATTCCAAACTAAACACACAACAGACAGCCATCCTTCTGAATATAGGCTCAGAAGTCCCCCACAACGTGCCCACAGACAGACCTCATCAGTATGTAAGGGAATCATACACTGTGAGCAAATAGTATTATTCTAGGAGAATGAAGGGGAATACATACGATCATACATAAATGTAGCAAAGATATACAGTGTACTTCCATAGTAATCATTCTGAACAAACCAAGAACAGAAAGGAATGTTCCAACCTAATGAAGATGATCTGTGAAACCCCAAGGTTGATGTCATGCATAATGCTGAGAGAGTGAAACTGTCCCTGCATCAGGAGCAGCTGGGAGTCTGGTCAGCTCTCTTCAGCATCTTATTCCTCTGATTCAAGCAATAAGGTAGGGGAAAAAAAAATCAGTTCGCACCCAGATGGAAAAATGTTCCCCATTCCATGGACTAGATACCGACTCTAAATATATTTTAAATGAAAGCTACTAGAAGTAGTAACTTGAATGCAAGACCAACGTACAAAAATAAACTATGGTTTTGTTCAGTAGCAGTGACTAATCTTTTTAAAAAGAGAAAAACAGTCTCAGCCAGGTGGTGACATGTGCCTGTCACCCAGCACTAAGGTCTAAGGTAGAGGAGCAGGAGCTCAAAGGCCGTCTAGCCTAAATAAAGACCCTGCATCAAAGCTGGGATGGGGGTGGGGAGAAAAGTCCACTCATAGTAGCATCAAAGGGAACAGAAATTCTTAAATATTAATTTTTGACAGAAGCACTAAGGCATACAAAAAAAACCCTAAAAATTATAACCAAGAGAAATTAAATAACTAAGTAAATAGGAAGACATCTCACAGCTCTTCGTGTGCTAGATGGCAGGGATTAAGACAGCAGATTGAATACATTCTTCACCTGTCTCTTTGTGTAGAAATCGATAACCTTATCTTAAAATTCACAGCCATATAAAGGATCCCAAACAGTCTGATCCAAAACACCCTTAAGGAAACTAAAGTTAAAGGAAGCACACTTTCCAATATCAAAAACTTTATATACAATTTTTTTTTAATTCTGTTTACTTGTATGGGGGTCACATATGTGGATGTCATGGGACAACTTGAGGGTCTCGGTTCTCCCATTCCACCCTGTGGGTCCTGAGACTGAACTCAGTTGTCAGGCTTGGCCCCAGTGCCTTCATGTGCTGAGCCATTTTGGTAGAAACCCCTCCATTTTCAAAGGCTTTCTACAAAGCACTGGTGGTTCAGACATATTCCTAAGGACAGATGCATACATAGATAAATGCAAAAGAACTTAGATTGTAGAAATAGATTTATTGACAGTTGATTTTCACGGTGATGCCCAGACAGTTTAATAGGGGAGGAATATTCTTAGTAGTACCTGGTGCTGGGGCCACTTGCTATCCATGTGCAAGAGTGAATATCAGTCCCTACATTATACCACACAAAAGAACGCAGTGTAAAGCTAGAGTTATCATGTGACTAGATAGGAACTAAATGGAGGAGCTGTAAGCACTATAGAGCTAGAGATATCATGCAGCTAAATATGAATGTAAGGGAGTTGAGCTGTAAGCCATTGGAAGAAAACAGTTTTGTATGTGTCCATTGTTATTTTTAAAATGTAGAAATCCAGATGCACAATTAACAGGAGGCAAAATTTATAGCTTGGGTTACATAAAATTAAAAAAAAAAGTTTATGCTGTAATTGATAACCATCAAGTAAAGAACATGACCCACACATTGAGAAAATATTTGCAAAGCATGTTTCAAGGGAGCTATATGGCCGATGATGGCCAAACATACAAGTAAAATGTTAGTGAAAGGGAAGTCATGCCCTGAAGAATACCAGCATCACTAGAAGGGGGTTGCCGGTGTCAGCACACTCAGTGAGTTACCCCTTCCGTGTGTTACGGGGCTGCTGTACAGTAAGGACAGGTCAGGCCCTGCCCAGAGTTTCTCGTTAGCTTAGGATGATCCCAAGGTGGAAAGCCCAGTTCTGCACACCCAGCTCTGGCTGACCCTCCTAGTCTGCACCCTGAGACAGTGCTTAGGCCAAACTGTAGTTGGGCAGGATTGCCTTCCTAGACCATAACGAACAGACCCAGACCTCTGGAAGACCTGAGAGGAGAGTTGGAAACCATACATAACCTTCCTACACTTGTAAGGAGTTGCTCTCTGTGCTTCAGTCCAGACAGCCTTCCCATCCACAGTCTGATTTTCAGGTTATGCTGTCCTTTGTCCCCCTGGTCCCTCACTCTCTCCTGTCTGCCCGTTCAGGCAGCCTCTGTTCCCTCTATTCCTCCAAAGAGTTCTCAGTTGAGTTTATTCATTTGTTTGTTTTTCAGTGTTCCTTAGAATTGATTTTTTTTTTATTTCATACATGAGTACTGTATTCAAACTGTTTCCACTCGTCTCTCCTTCCCAACTCTTGTTCCTCCTTCAGTTCTTCTCCAGTTCATAACATCCTATTGATTATATAAATACATATATGTATAGATCACATGCATGTACAAATACAACCTGCAGAGTTCATTTAGTTTTGCTCATGTGTATGTGATTAGGACTGACCATTTGGGATTGGTAGTGTTTCAGAGGGTCCATCCATGGAGAAAAGTGATTTTCCCTTTTGGTACCCGTTAATTGCTGTTACTCTTCTAGGGGTGGGCTTTCCCAATTTATGTAGGCATGGAAATTGATATGGTCTAGTCATTATGCTGGTTTTGTTTAGGCAATCATGCTGCTGAGGTTTCATCTGTGTCATACACATCTAGAAGACAGTATACCACAGCAGGTGTCCCAGACCTCTGACTCATAACGACCTTTCCACCCCCTCTTCTGCGATATTCGCTGAGCCACCATTGTAGGGGTTGTGTTGTCCAGATGTGTCTGTTAGAGGTTGGCACCCAGTGGTCAATTGTTCACCACAGTTTGACCCATTATGGATTGACCTTTCTCTAGCTTTTAAATTTTAACATTGTTTTGGGGGCATTAGTTGGGAGCAGCAAGTCTAGCCTGTGTCCTCCCTAATACAAGTTACGACCTTTAAAGGAACTTAAAGCCCCTAATTAATTTTCTTAAACTGGTGAAAATTGTCAAACTATTCTTTGGTTTATAAATTTCCCAAATAATAAACTAGTCAGACAACTGAACTGAAGAAAAGGTAGGGATATAACTGATATGATGCACACTTGACACAACTAGAAAGCTCAGCTGCTCAGGTTCATGTTCAGACACTGAATCTGAATTGTAACACAAAGCTTCAAGAAGTGTGCCCGCCCTGGAAGGGTTACCTGGGGAAAGCACCTTGTAGAAGAAAGTTGGATCTGAATTAGGAAATGAGTTAGGTCTCCAGGACAGGGATGTCACATGGTCTGCAAAGGAGCTAGGGTCACTCACAGTCTGAAGGTTCCATTTGAATGGAAGTCTGCATGGTGAAAATCTCGCTAGTTGAAAACCGTCAGATTCTGGAGGGCACTGTAATACTGAAAGAGGGAGAGGAAACAAGTCAGCAAGCATGTGCACATGTGCTCCCACATGCCTCCAGCTGCATTGAGTGATACATGATGTGGCCTTTGACTTTGAAGTGCTGATAATCTTGACAGGGACATAGGACAGACATGCCAATGAGAACATCGGCCCTGAAGAAAGATTTGTACAGTGCCGTACAGTGCCGAAGAAGCCAGGAGGATGCACAGTGACATGAGCTACAGAAGGACCCATCCAGCCACATACTAGGACTGCTTTTAAGGGACACCAGGAGATCATTCCATGGACCTGTGAGCCCTTGAGGATGTATTTCATAGTGTTCCCTTGAAAGGAGGCAGCTTGCTACAGGATTAGGTGTGGATTCAGGTTCAGAGTGTGGCTGTGTGCAAATTAATGAAGCTTTCTTCTGTTTCTGTGCCCTCTATTAGTCGAGAATAGCAGAAGTCCCCAACTTGCAAGATTTCTTTATATAACCATGCTGCTAAGTTTGTCTGTGCTTGTGGAATTTGAGGAGAGAGGCAGGGTGGTATTAATGAGGAAAGGTGAACCTCCCCTCCCAGGCTGGCGCCAGGTTAGAAGCGTCAGTCAGCTGAAACTTACTTGCCCTGGAGAAACACGGAATCGACACATAGGTACTTGTTGAGGGGCTACATGTGTTTCACTATTTTATGGTATTTGCACATGAATTTGCTTAATAATCTATATGTTTGACAATTACTGATTATCCTAAAAGCTAGAAGTGTCTGAATTATTTCTGACAGTTTCCTTTTTATTTTTGCAGGCCAGTTGGAATGCCAAAAATGGAAAAAGTCTACTTACATAATCCTAGCTCTGAAGAGACTATTACTTTAGTATCAATATCTGCTACCACATCACATTTCCATGCATCATTTTTTCAAAATAGGGTAAGCTTGTCTACTAAAAATTGCTTTTGTTTGAAATTGAAGTTCTACATTTTTATTAATTACTTTATTTTGCTATGATTAAAATCTGCTTCTAGTGTTTTCATACTTAGATGTCAGTTTGTCCCATTTCATAAGAATTATAATATCTATTCTTAAGTGCACAGTGTCCCTCAAGTAATAGTAACTGTGCTAGAATTCCTAAGCGTTCTGAAAAATCCAGCCTTCACAAAGCTGAGGTGTGTGTGTGGCCGGTGGGGGCTGGAGAGGTTGGTGTACTTGTTTTGGATTTTCCAAGACAGGGTTTCTCTGTGTAGCCCTGACTGTCCTGTAATTCTTTCTGTATATCAGGCTGGCCCTGACCTCAGAGAACTGCCTCTCCCCCCACCCTAGTACTGGAATTGAAGGTGGGGGCCACCATCCCTCTTCTTAGCTACAGCCAGCCAGGACCACAGCAGTGAGTGAGGCTGCTGTGGCTGGGCAACGAGTGAGTGACATTTGATGGCTTCAGCTAGTGCTCACTCAGGGACATGGTTTATCAGTTCAGTGAGTTGTCTGCTCAGCATTTCGTAAAGTGGAGTTAAGATGGTCTAGGCTCAGCCCTTCCTGTCTGAGGCTCTGAGAGGACGTGCACCTCCAGACCCATTAAGTCTTCAGTGGATTACATTGTCGTTGGTTGCAGAACAGAAGCCCCTGTTGTTGGTGACCAGGCTTTCACTCAGCTTGAGGCACCCACAGGCTCCTCTTGTCTCTTTAAGCTGGCGGCAATGTCCTCTGCCCTTCTTGTGTCTCTTCCCCCTCCACTGCTGCATCTGCCCCAGGCTGACCTGAGCGACACCAGCAAAGACCTTTTTACCACAGACAACCACAAGTGTCTTCGTACCCATGGTCACAGTCACCATTGGGTCCTGTGTACTACAAGTGTCCTCCAAATTTTGACTAATGATGTCAGTTGTTGGATGTGAAGTTGGTATTCAGGGAAGAGCCTTTCTAATCAAAACCACAAAGATGGAACTGAAGTATATTTTTTAATTAGGAGATACATTAAGTTTTAATGTGTAGGCTTCCAAAATAACGAACAGGAACTATGAGGAGAAAGAGTAAAAGAATGGATTCTGATTGCATCTTCCCAGGGTTTTGCTGATTGTTGAAGGGCTGTGACTAAGAAAATGAGCAGCATCTTTTCTAACATGTAAACTACTGGTTCACTTCATAGTACTTGTTCAGGGTTCTACATTTCTCCTTTCTGAAATCCCGTATCATTGTCATTGTCAGCAGCTTCTAGGGGTAAAACGGCTATGGCTAAGGGTTTTTTTAATCCCTCTCTTTGGAAATATTTTCTAAATAAAGGGTTTCCCTTGAGCTATTGTTTTGTTTTGTTTTGTTTTAACCTAAAAGATCTTTTCACTGTTTTTATTAATCTATCAATGGTCTTAAATAACAAAATTCTAATACTGAGGAAGACTCAAGTATATAAATGAGGAATAGGTCTCAAAAGAGTCATGGTCAGAGATCAGCCATCCATGAGCCTGCCCAGTGATTTGCCCCATACGTGGCCATCACAAGTGGTACACACATTATAAACCACCACCAGCCACCCCTGTGTGTGTCTGTGTCTCTACACAACCGGCTAAGCTTTCAGGCCCTGGTAGTGTGCAAGTGTGCTAGGTTAGACAGCAAGGACAAATGTAGTGTTTGATTTTACTACAATTGTGCTAGAGTTAATAATGCGTTGATTCACTCTGCTAATTCTGAGAAGCGTTGTTCTGGGTGTTGAAGCCCCCCTGTTCCTTTCACTGCTCTCCCCAGGAGCTGCAGCTGTTGCTGGATGAGGGAAGTGGGCTGGGCTGCAGAGGTGCTGGGGGACCCTTTAAGCCGCGCCAGCTTCCCTGACCTGGTAGCCATCCTATGGGAGGTGGAAGCCTGTGTGCAGTTCTGAGTTCTCAAGACAAGTCGAAAGTACGACTCTCTATGTAGCTCTCAGCTTCCCTTCATTGGGAACGAGTTGAATTTAGAGAGCCCAGTGTAATCAGCTCTTCCCAATCAGCTTGACACCTCCGAATTAGACTCCGCCCAGAGATGATGACCTTTATGTAAAGAACAGATCCCTGGACATTCTTGAAAAACACCTTGTGTATGCTGTCAGTCAGTTCCAGGAAGTGAAGCTGAGTGAGCTCTATGACCGTCACAGTGCCTGTGGACATGTCAGGTCAGCTTTAAGGCAGTTAAGATGGTGGCCACAGTCGGTGCTGGCCTTTCTTCTTCCCTGCGCTTCCATCTTTCTTTCTCAAAGACTGTGGGGAGGGGTGAGCCGTTGAGTGGAAATGAACTGTGTCTCTCACGTCCAGGAGAGCACAACCTTCCTGGACATCCCCTCTGACTTAACTCCCCTCCACACCCTCAGATTCCCCGGCACTTCTTATTTCTTTGGGAAAAACGGTATTACAACTCATGATGGTTTTTATTATCCAATACCATGTCTATATTAACCAACCAATAGAAAATAGAGAAAATTGCTTAAAAGACCAAGTTCTATATAGCTACATTTCAGTACATTTCAGACTATAGATAAAATTTAAAAATTTTAAGCCGCTTTTACTTTTTTATGTTTTAAAATAATCTTGTGGGTTGAAGGCTCTTGTGAGCATTGGTGATTATTTTTAATTAGGTGTAGAAGCCTAAACATTGTTTATGCCATTTTAGGTTAGACTCTGCTATCCCGATTTCTGTCAGAAATCGGGGCACATATGCTATAGCCCTAGTGTGGAGTATTGGGCAGATAAAGATAAACCTGTGTCTGTTGCTACAGAATACTATACATAGTGTGCTCCTATGCAAGAAAAGCAGATCTTAGCAGAGAGTGTGCCATTGTATGAAAAGCTGAGGTTTCTCTGGGGTCTGGTATGTTAGCAAGAGCCAGGGTAAGTTGTCGGCAGCTGCATGGCGATGACCTGGAGAGGGCGGGACTAGAGGAATCTAGAGAGCACCGACCGCTGCCATGTCTACTGTCACAGCTTACAACATGGAGCACATAGAGACTTAAGACCAGCTTTGCCAGCTAGATAGAAGTAACAAATGTATTAATTTAACAAATATTGCCAGGATTTATCACTGAACAAGAGATCTCTGCTTATGATACTTACCCCTAGTGGGTAAGTATCTTCAGCAGACATAATAAATATACTTAATGAGACCAATTAGACAGTTCTGTGAAAAGAAAAGCAGCTGGGTGGGGGTCAGTGCTGGGGCGAGTCGGGTTTAAGTAGCAGGCTGGGTTTGACCTGAGACTACAGAAAGGCAGTCCTGAAGCAGCAGGTCTGGCAGAAGCTGTGCTGGGAAAGGTACCCAGGAGGAGCGGGGCCTCCAGTTGTGAGGGCCGCTGCTTGTTACAAAAAGGTCTTGGCTTTGGTTCTTTCCAAAAGAGGAAAGCATCCAAAGAGTTTAAGCAGATGAATGGAATGTTAAATTTAATTTCAAACAGTTACTGTTGATCAAAAAATAGAAGATAAGGGAGAAATCAGATGTAGGACTGCTCTGGTTGTCTGCTGTATAAGTGAGTTTGGTGAATTTTCCAGGCTGTGAGTGAGTCTTTTCATTTCTTCTGATATTAAATGTATAGGTGTATGTATAGGCATGGGGTTGTATATAATACCTTTTTTCTTCTTTTCTTTTTCTTTTTTGCAGTGATGGGTAAACATGATCATTTTCTTTTAGTTTTATACATATATAATTAGACTATTCACATTTGAGCAAAAATGTGGTATGTTTCTCTGCATCTGAGTTT
Organism: Mus pahari; assembly: GCF_900095145.1. Lineage (NCBI taxonomy): Eukaryota > Metazoa > Chordata > Mammalia > Rodentia > Muridae > Mus > Mus pahari. Next base: position 17,476,100 of record NC_034594.1, on the reverse strand, counting down.
CTTCATTTCCTGGGGTGCTTTCCATCCAGTCACACCCATTTTCCTGCAAATCCATTTTCCTTATGGCTGAAGAAGACATCATTGTGTATGCTCTTCACTCTGTTGTCCAGGCCCCACGTGGCGGGCGGGCCGCTCCCTATCTGGAATGTAGTGAACAGTACAGCAGTAAGCATGGCCGTGCTCACTTCTCGGTGTGCCGACTGAGACCCCTTAGGTACATACAGACCTGGCAGTGCTACAGCTGGATCATATGCTAGTTTAGTCTGATTTCCATAGTAGCTGTGACCGATTTCATCCCTACAGTGTATATGTCTTCATCTCTTCTCCATCCATCCTCACCTGTCTTTCTTTTTGTTTTCCTGATAACAACTGTTGTGGTCTCACAACAGGTGTGTTTGTAGTTTCTGATGGCTACAGGTATTGCGTACACTGCTGACTTTATTTCTTTTTAGAACAGGCTCCAGTTCATTAACCATTTATTGGTTAGGTGATTTGTCCTTTTGGGTTTGTGTGCTTACAGTACTTTATAGATCTAGGTATTAATTCTCTGTTAGACATTTAGACTAGCAAAGGTTTTCTGTAGGACATGCCTTCACTCTTTCATTGCTTTTTCGTTTTATACAGTCACTTGGCAATTCTTGGACTTACTGTGTGTGCTGTTGATGCCTTTTACAAAATCTTTGTGTGTCCCTGTGTCTTGAAGTGTTGGGCAAGTCTTTGTTAGTGCTTCAGTATTGTTGCTTATTACATACAGATCTGAATTGTTTACCGTCTCATGGCTCTTGTGTGATTGCAGGAGAGGCCGTGTCTTTCTACCGTCTCGTGGCTCTTGTGTGATTGCAGGAGAGGCCGTGTTTCTCTACCTTTCCATGTTGAAGTTTGTGCATATTTGTTTCGCTTCCTTCCTGTCTTATTTGGTTATCATTTTAGTGTGCAGCTTGCCCCTGAGAGCTCAATTTTCTTTCCTCTTAGAAAGGAGAAGGCAGACTGCCACAGCTATAGCATCTGTAACACTGGATCCTGCAGGACAAAGAAATAGATGGAAAATAAAGTAAATGCCACCTGCATAATACTGTTTAATAAAACTTGACAAAGCTAATGAAGAGTTGGCTTTGAAGTTACAACTTATTTTGAGTGGGGCTAGATAGACGGCTCAGTGGGTTAGAGCGCTTGCTGCTCTTGCAGAGGACCGGGGTTCTGTTCCCAGCACCCACATGACTGCTCACTACCATCTGCAGCTTCAGTTCCAAAGGCTCTGGCACCGTCTTCTGACCTCATCAGGCACCAGACAGACAATGCAGGCAAAACACTCACACACAAAAATAAGTCTTATTTTTTTTAATTACTTAGGGTAAGGATGAAATTAACAAATGGATGGGGTAAAAGAAGAAGCAGAGAAGGGAGAATTAGAAACAAAGTTAGGAAACAAAAAGAGAAAGAAGAGAAGTGTTATGAAGACGATGAGAAAAGAGCAAGAAGTTAGACTAAATAAAGGAAACAACGGTCTGCCGCTGAGGACCCAAGTTCAAGTCCCCAGAGCACCCAACTAAAAGCTGGACACATAGTGTAGTCTAACTCTAGCACTCCTACAGGGGCATGGGGACAAGTATAGAAGAGTCCCTGCAAGCTCCTAGGCCGGCCAGCCTGCTGTATTCATTGGGAAATCAACAGAGAGCCCAACTTAAGGTGCCTGTGTGTTATCCTGATATCCATACACACCATGAGACACATGCCGCACGTTTACATACACAAGTGCATACATGTGCACACACATAATCAAGCTTAGATAAATGCAAGGAGAATAACAAAAATTAAAATGTAAAAGCTTTTTAAAGAACAAATTAAGTCAAAAATACAGATGACTGAAAGCCAGCAAACCAGAGCAAGCACAGAAAAGGAAAAGGAAATATAAACAAAATTAGTAAAGGTAGGAAGGGGAGCAGACGCTAAAGCCTAAAAGCTATTTATAGATGAGAAGAAATACTCGTAATGGTATAGAGAAGGAAAGTGGCTAGATAGCCAGTAGGGTGCTGCTAATTCATCAGAGCGCTTTTCCTCTGGGTCTTTGAAACCTGGAAGCGGCAGGTATGTCGTCCTTGTCGTCTCCTCCTGTGTCTTACACTGGTCCTTGGCCTGTATTACTCAAGTGTCCACTGTCTCCAGGGTTGTCTGCTGTCTAGTACCTTCTCTTCTCTGCATGCCAGGGGCCTTGGCTTTTCAGTCTCCCATTCTCCTGAGCCCTGCCCCCACACCAGGTTCTTACTGAAATGGTCTATCTGGGATGGCGTGGGTTGGGGGAGGGTGTCTCCTGAGTGCACAGACTTTAGAGAAAGCAGTAGCAGCACTTTCTTCTCACTTCATTCATTGCCCTGCTGGAGGATCGCAGCTGGGAATGTTGGGGAGTGTCCTGGAGCTCAGAGTTCTTGGACTCTATAGTCAGGTGACTCTAGAGGTCTGTCCACCCACACTTGTTTGTCTCCAGAGGCTGGTGAGCTCCCCTCTTCCCTGCCCCCAGAAGTTGCCTCTTCAGATAGCTGCTAGGCACAGGAGATCTTGCAACTACAGACCCATTCTATTATAAAAGGCACTGTCTCAGGAAGACCCATTGATAGTTCTGAGCCTTGTGAAAGCTGTAGTCTTGTCCTGTGGGTAGGGTTGGCAGCCCCCTTTCATCAAGGCTCCTTGTTTATCCTTCAGATGAGACTTCTGGCTCCCCACCCCCACCCCCACCCCCACCCCCAGGACAGCTACAGTTTGGTTAACTGTGGTTGCATCTCTTCCCTGGCAACTCTTGAGTTTCTCTGCACTTTGAGCTGTCTTGTCCTCTCCGTCTCTTTGAGCAATCGCATATGTTTATAACCCAAGCCCAGCTCCGCCAGATCCACCCTCACCTCCCTACCCATCTAACTTGGCTTGTTTGTTTGTTCAGTTTGTTTTTTAACTCTTCAAATCCAGGTTATATTGCCCAACTATTCTTAGGAGTGAGGAGCTCCTTAAAGAGTGATTGACCTGCCAGGGGTCACACTGTTAAAGAAAACTGATTCTTCTTTTTCCAGTGGCTATAAATTGTGCTGAACTCCTCAGCTCAGACTCGGGATTTGTGCTCATCTCCTCTCTTCCAGTCCCCTCCTCTCCCCTCTGCTCTCCTCTCCTCGACTCTCATCTCCATTTTGTCTGTCTCAGGCTTACATAGGTCTTGCATTTGCTATTAAAATCACTGAGTTCATATTTGCAACTGCCCTGCCCTATTGTATCCAGAAAGCTGGTCTCCTTGAAGTTATCTCCTCCTGCTATGTCTTAAAATCTTTCCCTCCCCTCTTTGCTGAAGATCCGTGAGCCTTGGGATTTGGATGACCTCTTTAGGGCTGAGCAATGTCAGTGTTAACTGTCTGCAGGTTGACCAGGTCAGGGTCTCTTTGTTAATTGCAAGGAGACACTTCTGTGAGGAGGGTCGAGAGATGCACTGGCCTATTAGCATGATAATGAGTCGTCACAACTTATGTCAGTACTGGGTCCACTTAGCAGAATAGTAGTAGGTGCTCACCAAAGCTAAGTTACAGGTTGTTGGCCCTATTAACAGTGCCAGGTATAGGTTCCATCTCATGGAGCAGACCTTAGATTCAAGCATAAAGTCATTGGATAATCCCATAACTCATACCACTGGTATACCAGTGAGCATATCCTGTCAAATCTGTCATTATTGTAGCTTGCAGGCTTCACAGCTGGATGACATTAATGGTTACTTTTCTTCTCTGGTAGCATCTATAGCACCTTCCAACATTGTGAAAGCTAGCCAGTAGGGAGACAGCTTTCAGGTAAGTACCAGCTAGACGATTCCATGATCCATGCTCAAGAATGGGGTGTGTTAGCAATAGGACAGTAGAAGGCTAACCAGGAGCATTGGTAAGAGCTTGTAATGCCTGGAGGCTTCTGGAACACTGTAGACCAATAACTCAAAAAGAGGCAACCTATTCCTGGTGCTAGAATTTTTATTTGCTATCATGTGTGTGTGTTTAGGGTGTTGTTATAGGGTAATCCCATTTAAACTCTGTATGGCAGCAGTTTCCACATGGCCTTTCAAAAGGCTTTGAGTGTTAGATGTCCCTCCCTGTTGTGTGCCTTCTGACCTGCCCTCCTACCCCACCCCGGTTAACTTTTGCTGCTCTATTACTCACACACACACACACACACACACACACACACACACACACACACACGGTTCCCCCTGATGTGTTCTAGCCCCCTCCTGTAAAAGAGCCTCTCTTCCTGGGGTCCTTTACTGGTTTTCTAGCCTCTGTTGGTATATCCTTCCTTTTTGTTAAGCAAATATTTCTCCTTCACCAGGTTACACAGAGGCTGATACTGTCTGACCCTCTTTCTTAGAGGAACTCTATATTCCTTTAGACCTCCCATAGTGTATAGATACACAGTGCATAGTATAGAACATGTATAAAGCCATGCATGCTTTAGCTCCGTGTGCCTTCTCTCCACACATTCTATAGAGTTGTCCATCAGCTCTGTAGAGCTGAAGTACCAGCTTTCATTGTATTTATTTTGCTGTTTTCTGCTTTCTAGTTCATCAAATTTTACCTGACTTTATTCTTTTTACTTACTTTGGATTTCATTTACTCTTTTTCTAGCTTCTCAGAGCAGAAATATAAATTGTTGGTTTAAGGCCTGTATGTTCAAAGTATGTAATGTTATAAATTTTCTTCTAACTATTACTTTAACTACTCCCTGTATGTTTTAATATGTTGTATTTTCAGTTCAAATCAATTCGGAGTATTTATGTTACCATGAGATGACTTAAATGGCCGGGGGGTATTTAGAATTTGTGTTCTGGGAAGTTTACCAGACTTCAGTTCATTCTTAAATTCAGGATCAGGTGTGAATTCCTTCTGGTGTTTATAATTCAAGGGGCGCTGTACTCCTTGATACCACACCCACCTCTACCAACTGTCAATGAGTTCTCTGTGTGCCCTGGTACGATAGCCCTGCTGTCTTCTTGTTCTCTGCTGTGGTGAGCCAGCGTTTACATGCCATCTCTATTTGGACCTGTTAATACATTTTATGTGATGGATTTAAGAAAAGTTAGGATTCTCCCCCACCCCCGTTTTGTTGCTGATAAGGCAGGAGAAATGTTCTTTCTAGCTTTCTTCAGCCAGAGTCCCATTGCCATATGCTTTGAGCTATAGTTTGGGTAGCACTTTAGAGTTATCACAGTAGAAGCAGAATGAAAGAAATTGGTAGCTTTAAACATTAAATGTCCTCAAGGCTGTATTGCAGGCAAAGCCTTACTCTTGAATGTCATGGAATATCCTCTGTTACTTTGTTGTAATAAAATTTCCTTTTACCAATTACAATGACATTCTCAGTCTGCAGGAAATAATAGGCGTGACTTCCTTCTTTCCTAATTTAAGTTGCTGGGACATTTCATATTTCATATGGACAAACAGCAGAGGATTGAGGCCCAGACTTTCTGTTTGTAGTACAACACTGCATCTATATAGAAAGCTTAGCCTCAGCCCTGGGCCTCTTTGTCTGTACTCGGAGCTAACAGTGTATAATTAGGTACTTTATTCTAGTCTAGTGACTTTTGAATGACCAGAGTCCAAATCTGAGTAGAGTTTTAGGCTAGTAAAGGACAAAGATAGGTAATGAAGACATCTTTTATTATTTTCCATTGTACAACAGTGTGGCTAACTTGAAGGTTAGATGTTTAAAAGGAAACAACTAGTTTACAGAAATGATTCTAAGATGTGTTTGTTTTGTAGAACTCTAGCTGTCTAATGTTAGCCAGTATGCTCTGACTGTTTTATGATAACCAATTTAATTTTCTTACTTTTCTTTTTCAGAAAATTCTTCCAGGAGGAAACACATCATTTGATGTAGTTTTTCTTGCAAGAGTAGTAGGAAATGTAGAAAATACTTTATTTATTAATACATCTAACCATGGGGTGTTCACTTACCAGGTAAGACCAGAACTTATGCTCCCTTTTCAGTACAGACATAACCAGGGAACCTGATAACCTTTAGGAGCCAGTGCGAACTCCAAGGGAAAGAGAAAATACAGGACATTTGATTTAGGGCACTTACACTTCCTGGACCTCAGGGGTTGGCGTTTAATTTATTGCATTTGTTTGTTTGTTTGTTCGTTTGTAGTACCAGGAAGGCACTGAGGCCCTCGCATATTCTAGATGTACACTCTACCAGTTGGCTACACTCCTGGCTACCTTGTCCACTAGAGTAATGCAGAATGAAGAAGGGCTCGGCTCTCCCAGCCACTCCCACAGGCGGTCGTAGTCTCCAGTATCCGACCGTTACTGTCAGGTTGTCAAGATGAGCTTCAGTGACTGCTGTACTCTAGTGTCCATCTGTCCTTTCCCACAAGTCCTAAATACACCTCATCTGTCCCCTGCTCTTTCTCAAGTGTCACCTCTGCTACCTCTCACTGTTCCCCAACTCCTTCTCCTTCTGTGACTTACTTTATAATCACAGCACATTTTATAAGAGTCCCTGCCTTTACCACATCTGCCCAGTACTAGAGTAAGTGTCGTGGGCTCGTTATTTACAGTGTTCACACTGTGTCTGTGCTGTGCCCAGCATAGCATAGACAATAATATTTGTCATTTGAATAGCTGCCTTTCCCTGCTGGTCAGTCTAGGTGAGATGTTCCATGGGAGTTAACCTGACCCTGGGCTCCATAGCTGAGCGTTGTCTGAGTCACGACTCCATCCCTTACTAGTCGGATGGGGAAGTTTCAGCTCCCTGTGTGCTTCTCTGTGTGTAGTCTATGGTCTACTGAGGGGCTGTGAAGGACTGAAGGACTAAAAGTCATCCAGAAGTTATTCTGGATGCATGTATAGAGGAATGCAGATCTACACATGTCACTTCAAGAGGTGCTTAGCATTGCTCACATCAAAATTAGACTGACTGTTCTCTGGAGATAAGAGAGCTGTAACTATGAAAATGCTAGTTTACAACACAACTAAAGCTTTTTTTTTTCCCCCTTTGAAACAGGTATTTGGTGTTGGGGTTCCAAATCCGTATCGATTAAGGCCATTTCTTGGAGCCAGAGTCCCCGTAAACAGCAGCTTTTCACCCATAATAAACATACACAATCCTCACAGTGAGCCTTTACAGGTGAGTTTCTGTCCTTTTCCAGAGGGTAACTTTAATCTTCATTTTGGTGGGGATTAGTGCCTAGCAAGAAATCTCAAGTCTGTCACAGTTGCCAAGACTGTGTAAAAAATGTATTAGGGTTTTCTACGTGGGCAGTCCACGCTGTTTATGTGTTACCTGTTTTTCTCATTCTTTGTTGTGACCTAGTTATCTTCACTTCAAATTTAATTTCTCTACTCCTTTCCCAGTTATTCCTTGTTTGTTTACTAAAGGTGGGGCATCATGCAGGCCTGGCACTTGCTGGACAGACGTGCTGCTGCTCAGCAGTACCCAGCTGTGCCAAATGTCAGGCTGCAGTACTCAGCGAGATAGAGCTCTAGCCAGCCTGCAAAGTATGTGGCCGTCAGCAAACACAGAGAACAAGCAAGCAGAAAACCTTTCCACTTATCTTGGAGGTTTGCAGTCTTACTGCTTTGTTCTCTCTTACTCCTTCCTGGGAGACTTTATGATAAAACAAGTATCAAAGTTCCCCCACTTTTCCCCAAATTTACTGAAGTTAATACAATGTATCTATTCTTTGTTAGCACTAAAGTTCCCTGCTATTAAAGGAAAGTTTTCCACCATCTTGCCCACTCTCTTCCTTAATGTTTACTAAAAAGAAAAGAAGGCAGGTGTCCATACCAAGTGTCCTCAGTCAGTACCTACTGCAGCTTCATGTCACCCAACAGTGTGGTGAAGCAATGATGACAGCCTAGACATCACCAGTGTGTTAGTGTACCAGACTGTGACGTGAGATCAGGCACCTTGGCACACACTTCTAATCTCAGCACTTGGATTGTGAGTTCAGACCACCTATAGCAAGGCCACGTCGCAAATGAATAAAACAAAGCAAGCTGATCCAACCATAAAGAGAGAAAAGAAATGAATTATTAATAGAACTTGGTGAATCTCAAGGTAATTACATTGAAAGGAAAAAACAAAGCAAGCCAGACATAAAGGTACATATTATTTACTCTGTGTGTAGAAAACTTTAGAAGAAGCTGGGGAGGTGGCACTGTAGATAAGAATGCTTGTTCTTCCAACATGAGGTCCTGAGTTCTTTTTTTTTTTTTTTAAAGATTTATTTATTTATTATATATGAATATGCTGTTGCTGTCTTCAGTCACACCAGAAGAGGGCATCAGATCTCGTTACAGATGGTTGTGAGCCACCATGTGGTTGCTGGGAATCGAACTTAGGACCTTTAGAAGAGCAGCCAGTGCTCTTAACCTTTGAGCCATCTCTCCAGCCCAAGGTCCTAAGTTCTAATCCCCAGCACCCATTGAAAGACTCTGGCATGGTAGGACTTATCTGAAATCCCAGCACTGGGAACGTAAGGTAAGGCCGGTTCCAACAGCTCACTAAGCAGCCAAATCTGAAAGAGCAGTAGCTTCCAGTTCAGTGAGAGACCATCACACAGGAAAATGCCCAGTGTTCTGCCCTGGCCTCCTCATGCATACAACACACATGGGAGGAGAAAGAGTCTATAAAACACAAAGGAATCTACACTGACAATCAGTAGATTTGCCTATGAAGAGGAGGCGAGGAGGGGATTTTGAAGCACTGACTATATTTAATATCTACATTGCAGGGATGGCCTCATGCCTGTATACAAAGGTCAGCAATTCCCAGGTTATACAGTATGAATATCTGTCATTTATTGCACACCAGGGATATTCACTTCAAAAAACATTGTAGGCACAAGCTTCAAAACCAAATATCTTTGTATTTCTGTTTTAATTGAAACATAGTAAATGCACATTTTTATGGACCACTCTGACATTTCGGTACATGTCTACAGGAGAAAATGAGTTCTGAGTAGTTGGCTTGCCCATCTCTTCCTACTCCTGTGTATTAAAAACCCTCGGAATCCTCTGAGATCTTTGAAATGGCCACTAACTGTTGTCAACTGTAGTTCCCTCCATACCTTAGACCTTGAGACTTCGCCCCTGTCCAGCCTTGCAGAGTCCGTTGCACACTAGCCAGCCTCTCTCACCAGCCCTCCTGTAGAAACCTTTTATGTGTAGTATTGAGGTTCAAACCCAGAGCTTTGTACATGCTAGGCATATACACTCTCAACTCAGCAACCAAGTGCTTTATCTTTATTAGAATTGTACGTGTATCTCAGAGTGTTTAATCTTCTCATGGCACTGTTATTGGATCTACCACTAGATCTAGCTATATGTAAAATTTATATGTACATATATATTTTTTGGTTTTGTTTTTCTGAAATAGCCTAATGTAGTCTAAGATGGCCGCAGATTGTGCAGCGCAGATGGCCTTGAATTCAAGATTGCCTCAGACTCCCAAGAGCTGAGAAGACAGACGTGTGGCACTGCTCCCAGCCTTAAACTTCTATTTCTAAAACTTCATCATTTACACGTATCTTTATTATTATTTCTTATTATTATTTAAAGGTATTGTGTTGCTTCCTGCTGCACTGCTTCCAGGTTTACTTTGAGAGTTAGCGTGAGTCAGTTGCTTACTCAGATGAGCCATGGGAGCTAGCGCCTGCCCTAGTGTGTCTACTTCCTTATCTGTCCAACTCTGTTGAGTGAGAGGGCTGCATCCTCACTTCAGCAAACTGCTTGTGATAAGAGTGCTGTGTGCTTTCTTTGTCCCAGGTCGTAGAGATGTACTCGAGTGGAGGCGACCTTCACCTAGAGCTCCCGACAGGGCAGCAAGGAGGCACCAGGAAGCTGTGGGTACGTGGAAGCAAGCTTGCTCGTGTGTGCTCCTGTCAAGTCTAGCATTTTCTTCTTTTAAATGGTTCACAGAAAAGTTATTCCTGCCATTCATTACATACATTATGACAAGGTTCTGGGACTCTGTGGCAAGAGGGCATCAAACCAACATGAGGATCTTTTGATATATAACATGAAGAATGGATTATGAACATAATAATTAAAACAATATAAACTTGAAATGGTTTACAGAATAAAAAGAAACAAATTAGTTGCAGGAGTATGGTAATGATTCAACATAAAGGGAAAATTGATCTAACTTCCTTTTCAGATTCCTTTCAGTATGTAAGAAAGATGGCATTTTTACATAAAAGCTAATCTTGTTCATCTATTTATTGTTTGAAACAAGACACTTTCAGAAAATGTGCCCAAAATTTTTGTTTAAAGAAAATACACATTAAAAACTATTTTAGGCTATGAGACAGGAGGAGCGACTAGAGATGGCTCAGTATTTAGGAGCACTGGCTCTCTAGCTAGGATTCAGTTCCCAGCACCCATACAGTGGCTCTCAAACATCCTTTACTTCCAAGGAATCCAGTGCCCTCTTCTGGTCTCATATACACCCGGCAAGCATGTGAGATGCACAGGCATTGCAAGCAGACAAAATGCTGTACACATAAAAGTAAATAAATCTTTTTAAAAATCAACCTAAAAACATGCACACGCGGGCTGGTGAGATGGCTCAGTGGGTAAGAGCACCCGACTGCTCTTCCGAAGGTCCAGAGTTCAAATCCCAGCAACCACATGGTGGCTCATAACCATCCATAACAAGATCTGACGCCCTCTTCTGGAGTGTCTGAAGACAGCTACAGTGTACTTACATATAATAAATAAATCTTTTAAAAAAAAAAAAAATGCACACACACAAAGTATGACTATCATATGATCCTAACAATAAACAAGTCATTTTGAAATGGCTTGCTAACCATAATTACTTAAACTTGGTAGTGTATTAGAACATTTTGGTTCATCCTTAGATTCAACGGGGCTTAAAGTAGAAGGAAAAAAAGGTGTATTATATGATTTGATTTTAAAAGAAATAAAACTCATTCTGTATACCATTGCTAAAAGAACCCTTTGAGAATCTTTTCATCTAGTATTTATTTTCAAAAGTGGAACTAGAAATATGTAGCCTAGAAACGTGCTCTTCCAGAGGGCCCAAGGTCAGTTGTCAGCACCCATATGAGGTGGGTCACCACCACCTCAGCTTCAGTTCCCGGGAGCTGATACCTCTGACCTCAGTGTGTATGTGCCCTTCTGTGCACACACCCAGACATGCACATATACACAGTGAGGCACTGAGAGGCGCAGATCACTTCAGAACATGGATTCCAGGCTCCATAACTCCTGCTGGGCTCTAAAGGAGTTACTTTATATCACATGCTTCCTGTTACATACATTTCTATCAGACCACTGCACGAGACGTTTACACAAGTCACTTTACATCAGGTGCTTTATGTTACATACATTTATAGAAATTCACTGCATGAGATGCTTGTATTCAACTATGAAACTTTGATACAAGTACAACTTTTTTTGCTTAGTTTTCTATTTCACGGGCTATTGACCTACTGTGTGTTTGACCTACTGTGTGTTTACAACTGGGGGCTGTGAATTTATGTATCTTTGATCAAGCTTCCCTGTCGTAGATTGTTTTCTCTTCCTTATGAAACTGATAGGCAGTGCTTAGAAAGTGTCTGAGTGAATAGAGTTGAAAATAGCTGAGAACTATAATGAACCTGGCAGAGATCAGTGTTACCTACTAATCCCTAAGCAATTGCAAAATAATAACCATACTGATTCCTCAGGAGAGGATGCCGTCTGCATCCTCATCCTAGGTGGGGGAGGGTATGTTCTTTACTTCACCAGGAATTTGGTCTGAGACACTGAGCAGTTTAAGCAGAGGTTTACTCAGCAGAGGCAGATTGAAAAGGGCTGTCCTACAGTGGATGTAGCAACCCAATCAAGTTGTGGATTTTAAGCACATCTTGTGACTATTTATGAAGTAGGTGGCATATTTGTGAGCTAAAATGATCCTTCCCCTCCCAGATCATAGCACATTTAGATTAGGTTTTCCTGCACCATAGGTAATTCTTCTCATGATGCTTTAGAAAGGCCCTGAAAGGGGATGGAGGAAAAATACAGTCAAAATGACTTTCTAACAGAAGCAGGATCTTTTGAGGGTGCAGACCTTCACTAGTGTGTGGGAAAGTGCCCTGCACCTTAATTTTTTTTTTTTTTTAATGTAGTGAGAACATTATCTTCAGCCACAAGGGAGTTTAACCACTAACAGTCTGTGGAGCCATCAGGAGATGCAGCTCCAAGGCACAGCTGCAACCCCTGTAGTTACTCCATAACCGCTGCTCAGGTCCTGTGGTTGATGTGTAGGTTTTATGATGAGAGCTGAAGCCAGGGCTTCCCAAGAGGTTGCAGGCTGATAAGACAGGACCAAAACTTTGGCTGTCTGTAGGCATCCTGGTGCCCAGCTCCACCGTTCCTGTCTTCTGCCTGATGTCACCCTGCCCGCTGCACTGTACATCAGAAAGTCCCAGGGACTTAGACCGCTTCCTAGAGTTGGAAAACACAGCTGGGGTTTCCCCAGAATGTTTCCACTTTCCTGTTGCCTATCCACTTTGAGGCGACAGAGTTATCTAGTATAGTGTGCATATGGGTGTTTTCATTTAGAAGACTGAAAGTTTATGGTGTGTGTCTGTCTGTGTGTGTGTGTGCCCCCCCCCCGGGACATTTGCTTGAATGCACTAGGCAAAGTGTTAGGTTTTAAATGAGAAAAATCAGAGTCCAGAGACAACCTGGTTATCATCTGGAGAACAATATGCACTTCTGGGAAATACTGCCCTCTAATAGGGACATTCCCATTGGATAATTTCAGGACTGAATACACAACTAACATGTTACAAAAACAAAACAAAACACCCAACTGATTTTCTAGACCTGTTAGGCTTTTAAGAGGTTTTTTGCAGCTTATGGTTGTTTTCAGACCGTTGGCTTGATTTACTTGTCTTGACACAGCATACATCACCCATTTTAAAAAGCTCTTTTTTTTTTTTTTAATTGAAACATTCTCTGAGATTAGAGGTTTTAGGTGCTACAGTCAGCAAAGCATATGTTTAATTGGTAATGTATTATTTTTTTTTCTTGATAGGTGTATAAAATAGCAGTGCACCTTCAGTCTGTGTCATCTAATTAAATAAACAAGGTAGTTGTACAGCATTCCAGGCACTTGCTACATTATAGTCTATTTACTCACAGGAAATCCCTCCTTATGAAACCAAGGGAGTGATGAGAGCCAGCTTTTCCTCCAGAGAAGCAGATAATCACACAGCCTTCATACGGATAAAGACGAATGCATCAGACAGCACGGAGTTCATCATTCTCCCGGTTGAGGTTGAAGTTACAACAGGTCAGTGAGAGCTGAGTGAGTGCAGGTTTGTTCTGTCTTCAGCACGCCCTGTCCTGGCTGAAAGAGTGATCACTGTGCACTTTTTTCCCAGCTCCTGGAATCTATTCCTCAACTGAAATGCTAGATTTTGGAACCCTTCGGACACAAGGTAAAGTAGCAAAAGCCTTTATGGGTCTGACTTAGTTACTTTTTGTTGCTGTAAAGAGACACCATGGCCAAGGCAACTTATAAAAGAAAGCGTTTAACTTGGGGCAGGGGGAGTTGCTTAGAATTCTAAAGGTTAATCCATGACCATCGTCATGGGAGCATGGCAGCAGGCAGACAGGCCAGGAGCACACATGTTACCTGCTAGTTGGAGGCTGGGAGAGCCTACCCTGACAACAGACCATACCTCCTAACCCTTCAGAATAGCTCTACCTCTGGGGACATTCACATGTATGAGTCTGTGGGGGACATTACCATTTAGACCACCATGAGCCCTAAAATAATCCACAAGGGATTCAGTTCTGATGGCTCTACTTGTAATTCAGCTTTGAAAGTTATTTCTCAGTGGGTCATGTGATTTTTATAGGAAGTGTTTTTGAGAAACCTTCCTCCCAGGTGAGAAAATAGGTTGAGATAACTTGTTTCTTCAGGTAGAAAACTGAGTCAGAAAATAGTTTCTTAATCCAGTTCCTCACACATTCAATTGCGATGAATATTTTTATTTATCCTAAGTGATCAAAGAAAGAATTCTAATTATAAAATTATAAACAACCAAGCTAAGATTATTATTATTATTAAGGAAAATACAAAATTTGAGATTTATTTTGTAATTTGTAATTAAGATTTACTTGTCCAGGATTAAAGGTCATATTTTTGAAATTTGATTTGCCTTTAATATGCTAATTTTGCATTGTATTTGATGAGGTAAAGATTCTAATTTGCTGTGAAGCACACCTTTTAAAGAAACACTTCTTTTCTTCCATTTCAACAGATCTACCAAAGGTTTTAAATCTTCATTTACTAAATTCAGGAACAAAGGATGTACCGATAACAGTAAGTTTTTGAGTGCCAGCACACACACACACACACACACACTCACACTGTGTGTACATACACATGTGCATGCGTTTGTGTGATTTAACAGAAAGGTTAAGTCCTTGCTCTGTATTGTGGTGACCTGTAGACTCTTGGTTATATGTAAGATATGAGAATCCTGGCCTTCATTCATCCTTCTACTCATTCATTTAATAACTGTAAACATCAGCTGTGCACTAGACTGCGTCCTGAAGGTGGGCTATGAGTCAGACTGCCCAAGCCCCCCTTACCACTGAGCTCACTTTGAAGCCAGACTTCTTTGGGTCCATCTAGGTGTGGTAAGGAAAGGGTTAGCTGACTTACACGTTGTACACAAATGCTGTGGCTACTTTGGCACAAGCGTAAAAGATGAGAGAGACCAGCCAGTGCTGTCATGGTGCCCAGTCGGAGAGGTCACAGGGGCATAGATCTCTCTCTTACATTCACTGAGAACCAAGGTTTGCTTTGTCTTGCTTTCTGTTTATTTCAGCATTTCTTTCACATGTTATAACAAGATTAGAGCCTGGTGTATCTTTAGAGAAGTCATTTTCCTCCAGTTAGGTTGTGCTGAATGTTAACGTGCATTTTTTTTTCATTTCTCTTCCAAGAGGTGATTCTCTCCTTAACCACTGTGATCCTTCCCAGTGTGTGATAGCAATTCAGGGAGCTCCAGATGTGATCCCTTGGCCGTGCACAGAAGGCCCACATTCAGACCCTTCCATCTGTCATGTAACTGAGAAAACAGCCTTCCTGACATCATGGCACCCATATGCCTCAGATGTCTTCAAAGGGAGGCTTGTATGAGCTTCCGTGGTAGTTGATGAGTGGGAACCGTTTGTATCAGCTTGATGTTTGCTCCAGTGAATGTATGCACAAAATATCCAGTTGCTATGTACTAACTGGTTTCCCCTTACTTGTAGACATGCTCTGACTGCTCAATATGTCTTGGAATCTTTTTTAAAACAAAACAAAACAAAACAAAACAAAAACCAGGGTCTCACTATATAGCTCTGGCTGGCCTGCAGCTGGCTATGTTGGACAGCTGGCTCTGAACGCACAGAGATCTACCTCAACTTCCCAAGCACTGGGATTACAGGCATGCACATCACACCTGACATAATGACTGAGTGCTAGTTTGGCCTGGATATCATGAGAAAAGACTAAACATGTATTAAGGATAGATGCAGGCCGCCTTTCCTGGAGACCTTGTTATACTTTCTTTCCCATTTCTTAGTCATCTTTGAATAAGCAGTAGTTAGTAACTAGTACTAAAGTGGCTAGAATAAATAAGTTCATTACAAGGCAATGATTTTGAATAATTTTTGAATAATTTTTTCGTCTTAAGTTACCAGAATGAACTTTAAGTATTTTATTGTGATTTGTTTGTTTGTTTTGCTTTGCTTTGCTTCGTTTTGTTATTTCCTTAAACAATGAGTTTTACCTGATGATTTAGGTTTATTTTTAAGAGTGCACAGTTCAGACTACGTATGTAAAATGACTCACCAACTTTACATTTGTTTACTATTAGTACAGTATGGTTTGAGGTGATAACCCTGAATGTAAATTTTCTTTCATTTGGAAATGCTTAAAGTATTGCATTTGAAGTGAGAGAATCATTTTTTCAACATGTATTTTAAGATCTTCCAGCTTACAACAACTGTATCTCAGCAAAAACCATGACTTGTTCTTTCTGGTACGGTTTTGCAAGGCTGCTACCACACAGAGCATGCTATGGTGGTTCCTCAGGAACCGCTGTGCTCCCACTGTTGCTGTCTCACATGGTAGACAGTGAAGGCTGGAGCTGTGCCGGAAAGCCCTCTGAGGCTCAACTCACAAGGCCAGCTCTCTAGCAAACAGATACAGTCGCTGAGCTCCACGGACAGATAATACCCTAGAAAAATTCTCACAGGTGGGAAGTGAGCCTGAGTGGACACAAGTGGCTTGGGCCTAGTTACACCCCTGCTGTGACTGCCTGCCACGTGTGCTTCCCTCGCTCGCTCAGGTGGTAAAATCGTGCAATAAAAGCGAAGGAAACTCCCTTCCGTTTGCAGCTTAGTTTATGGTTCTAGCAGTTCTTTCTTTACTCTCAAAAATGCATATATATCCTTGAGGGAATGGAGAGATCTGTGTGTCAGACGGTTGCTAATAACAGTAAGCTTATTGATAAGAAAGGAATTGCTGTGAGCAGATCTAGTTCCCAGCCCCCAGTCTTCAGGGCAGGATGAGGCAGATGAGAAGCTCATGCACTCACTCATAAGCTCATGCACTCATGTGCTCATGCTGGGAGAGCAGAGGCTCGAGGATTCCAGCAGTGCTTCCTTAGGGCGCGCCCTCTCCCTCTCCCCGCCTGTGAGGTCTTGCTAGCCCCCAGGGCTAATGGCAGTGCATGGGAGAGTGAGCTGCCCTGGCAGGCCCTGGAGTTACTCTAATCTTCTTAGTTCCCCGCCATTGCAAACCCCAAGCTGCAGGCTGGTGTCCTTTTTCATATTCTTCTCACTTTTATTGTGACTTCAGGGGACTCACATTTGGTGAATTCTCCTTTATAAGGGTCAGCCTAGACTGGGGAGGTATCTAGTGCCCTGCTGGCCTGCGAGCAGGCATGAGCTTCACAGGGGGAAATAATGGGCTTTGACATCAAGTTCACACAGTCCCAAAGATTTGATAAATACTTAGAATTAAGGTTACTGTGCAATACTGTGATTTCATGAAGACACTTTTGTATACCAGGATGTCAGACAAGTGGCCCTGTTCCGAGTCGGGAGCCTGGCTTCAGTCCTCTCAGTACTCGACTGCTGAAACATTGCTTTATACTCTGAGGCTTTCTTTATTAGAACAGTGGGGGGGGGGGGGATGGATATCTTTGAATTCTTTCAGTTAAAATGATTTGTATCATTGAGGATAATTAAAAAAAATAACTAGACCTTATAAAGTGTTCAGTTTAAATATACACTAAAAATATACCATTTACTGGGTTTTTGTTTGTTTGTCTTAACTTTAAGTTTGTGTGGATAGACCTGATTTCCTAAGTTGTAAGCATCTGAGCCTCACTTCCAAGTTCAGTGCCTCTGTCGTGGGCCTCAGCCCCCAGTGCTCACTAGAGTGCAGCCTTGCCCTTTGACAGTGGACCTTGCTTACACCTCCAAGCTGTGGAGAAATACTGCAGAGGCCACATGGGGTCACAGTGCCCTGAGGTGTGCTCATTCTTCCTACTAGTAGACAGTTTCAGGGCACCTTTGTGTGTGGCTTTCTTCAAGACGGATGAGTCTTGAGGTAGCTTCTTGTCCTCTTGTCTTAGAAAGTAGGCATTCCTGTAGAGAAGACCTTTAGGTTTCCCATGTGTTTCCCTGAGGTTTCACACTTAGTAATCTCATACTTTTCCTCACTGCGTTTCATACAGTGTTCTTGTGAAAGTCGGGCTTTGCTCTTGTCTTATTTCATTTATAGCTACTATAGGCCTTAATTTTGAGTATGTTTTTTTTCTACCTAAACTACTAGACTAAAATAACAGGTTTGTTTTCTTTGCAGAGTGTTCGACCAACACCACAAAATGATGCTATAACGGTACATTTTAAACCAGTTACATTAAAAGCTTCTGAAAGTAAATACACCAAGGTTGCCAGCATTAGTTTTGATGGTAAATATTCATTTTTTTTCTCCTAGAGTGGTTATTATTTTGACAAACTAGAAAGCGCCTGTGTTGATGAGTTAATACAGAAATGCAGACTATTTTAATACTACTGCCTCAATTGATTTTCCCCTATAAAGATTCATCATTAACTTACTTTATTAATTCATAATATAACTCCACAAACCTAAAACAGTATTTACAATCAGGAAACCTAAGCAGATATGTTAGGGTTGGAAGTTTCTGTAATGCAGGATAACTAGTCACAGCGGTCGTCATTTACCTTAGTTATGAAGTCATTGGGTATTTTAATTAAGTGATAATATATTTAACTTTCAGAAACACATTTTAACATTTAAAAATATTATTTTTAACGTTTTTCTGTGTTGACTTTTTAAGCAAAGCAGACAGTCCTGCCTAAGCTAAAATGAGAGCCTTTATGTATTGTCAAATTAGCTACTATTTCAGACAAGTGGTAGGTATCATTTGATGTATTATTTCATATCTAGAACCATGCCTCCCTGGGCATACCCAGTCTCACCTGAAACATCAGCTCAGACGTCAGCATGTTTACAGTCTTTCTTCATTCCAATTTTCTCTTGTTTTAAATTTATTGAATTTGTTACTGCAAATTTTAAACTATGACATAACAGCTGCTTAACTAGATATATAATTAAATAAGAACTGAAACTCTGAAGAGCATGTCTTTTCTGTGGTCTTGATATCCCGGACACGCCCATTTCATCTAATACACCTGTCTCATGGAAGCATGGAGTGTGCGATAAAGCTGAGCCTGGTGCTCCAACACCCACATCTGCCCAGAGTCCCCGTCTTACAGCCCAGCTCATCAGCTGAGGGAGTCAGTGAGGGTGACAGCAGCGTGCCGAGCACAGCAGTGTGGAGGAGTCTGCATGGTCTTCACATGCTCACTGTGCTGAGTTAGGGAGCCTACTCTCCAAGTGACACCAGCGCCTCAGACGAGCTTGTTTGCCTCACTACCGGAAAGAGAACCTGCTTTTATATAAAATGTGGGCGGTGTTTGCAAGTGTGCTGTTGGCCAGCATAAAAGCTTTCCTTTTTCAAAAAACAAAACTTTCAGTTTGCATAAAGTCACTCAGACTTATAAGCAGTAAAAAAAATAAGAGGCTGCCTACGTGGCTCATAATGCAGGCCTTGATGCTGCAAGCCTAACAGCGTATGTTCTGTCCCTGAAAATGCACATGGTGGAAAGAGAGGATAGTCCTGAAAATTGTCCATGTGTGTGCCACGTGACACCTCACCCACGCCCACACACAATAAGGAAATGTAACTTTTTACATTTCAAAAATACCCCCCCCACACACACACACATACAAATAAATAGATGATTTTTTTTTTTTTTTTAATGCTTCCTTGCAGCTTCAAGAGCAAAAAAGCCATCTCAATTTTCTGGGAAAATAACTGTTAAAGCAAAGGAAAAGAGTTATTCTAAACTTGAAATCCCCTACCAAGCAGAAGTTCTAGATGGGTGAGTTTTGACTTAAAAGAAGAGTTGTAACTTTTTGTTTGTAATTTTTTGCTGATTGATAAAAGTTCACCTACCCTGATGGGTTATTGTGAAATGGATAACCACAGCTGCAAAGGGAAATTTTCTGTGTCCTGTTTATTTCTGACTTTCTAAGGTGGCAAAAGAAAATGAAATATTATGGTTTGTGTTAGATTTAATAATTTATAAATCAATTTGTGTTTTTTAACTACTTAAATCTTTTGAACCTTTTTTACTCTTTAATTCTGTTTGAGGTATGTCAGACTGTCCCTCGGTGACTAGAGGTGTGCCAGCACACAGCCTGTAGGTGCTCACTGTGGCCATGCGTGCTTTCATGCGTGCATTCATGCGTGCGTGCGGTAACCTCAGCCACCTTAGCCTTCCTGCTGCCGCACTTTCCACGCTGCCCGTGGGATTTCAGCTTGCAGCAGGGAACCGCCCGCTGTTTCATTTCAGTATTTCATGAGCAAAATGTTAAGTCACATGGTGAACGAAGTTAGAAAAATTAACCATTAAATGCTATAGTTGTAATTCCATGGTGTGGTCCTTAATGCTAAATGTACCCCAAACGAGCTTGGGCCCTAAATTAGCACATGGAAGTAAGGAGGATTCACCCCGCTTTCTTTTCTTCCCATAGTTATTTGGGGTTTGATCACGCCGCCACACTGTTTCACATCCAGGACAGTCCTGCTGACCCAGTGGAGAGGCCGATTTACCTGACTAACACTTTTAGTTTTGCAATCCTCATCCATGATGTGCTGTTACCAGAGGAAGCCAGAACAATGTTTCAGGTACGCTGAGCCCACTTGCTTGGCATTCTGCTGCTCTAGCATCCAGGTGAGACTAACCCTGCTCTTCTGTGCTTTATCCCCAGGTGCACAACTTCAGCAAACCAGTGCTAATTCTTCCTAATGAGTCGGGATACATTTTTACCCTGTTTTTTATGCCTTCCACCTCATCCATGCACATAGACAACAACATTTTACTTGTTACCAATGCCTCTAAGTTTCATTTACCTGTGCGGGTATACACAGGCTTTTTAGATGTAAGTATGTCGTCAAGGCCCTACCTCTGTGCTTTTGGATATTGTCAGGCAATTGGGCTGATTCCTTCCCAGTTAGTACTTTGAGGATACGGAACTACACATATACTCACACATGCGTGTGCGCGCGCGCGCGCACACACACACACACACACACACACACACACACAAAGGACTCCTAGGATCCCCAGAGAATTCTAAAACTAAGGGTTGCTATCCTTCAGTGTCCAGTGGGAATTGATCTTGGAATCTACTATAGATGCCCAAATCTGTGATTATTGCAGGCCAGGCCCTTATGGAGAATGCTGTAGTATTCGTAGACAAACAGTGACGTCCGTGAATGTGGAATCTACAGATGGGGAAGGCTGACTGCCCATACTATCTTGTTCTAATTTAGAAATTAGAATAGATAGTGGTAAATGGAACACAGGTTAATATATAACTCAGCACTGCAGTTACTTTCACCTTTTGCCTTAAGGAAAGCACTCTATAGCTTTTCTTTGGCATAGTAACTCCCTGGATTCACTGCCCTTGCTCCTTGGGACATTTATAAAGCATAATAAGAGTTGCTTGAACACAGACACTGTGTTGCTACCACAGTTTCCCTTTGAGACCTACAGGACTGATAAGTGGGTCCATGTCCAGGATTGGATTCACAGGAGGAAGGACTAAGTCACACTAGGACAGCACAGGCTTTGCTGACTGCTCAGAGGAGCAAACTACTGACATCTTAGGAAGTAATTACTTCTGGAATTTTTCACTTCAGTCTTTTCCCCCTGGTATATTTAGTTCCTTTAATTCCAGTCACTACCCAGAGCTTTTTCTATATTATTTTAAATTCTAATGACAGAGAATCTAGAACAAAGATAAATGGAGAACAATGGGGCAGGGACACTATTAGGAAGCACAGTGGCGACCTTGATTGGATAAAGTTGGAGAACACCAGGACAAAGCAAAGAGCCAGAGAAGAGGAAGGCTGGATGGTAAAGATGCACATTTGGGCAATGCAGTAGACACAGCACAAGGAAGGTGCAGAGGTCTCCATGGCACTGAAAACAAACCAGAGGGAAAATTGCAGACAAAGCTTTGGTGAAGGTGGCCAATGAAAGGCATTGGGGAAGAGAAAGGTGGGACATGACCCAGAACTTACATCAGCTAGGTGTGCCCAGCTCTAGAGCTCAGTCCAGGCAAGGGGCTAATTATTATTTGTAATCTGTGCCTACTGAGAGCACAGACTTCTGTCTGATTGTCAGAGCTCCCTAGCCTTTCCTAGAACTCCAGGGAAGTAGCTGCTAGGAAATGGCCTCTCCGTCCCTGACTCCTGGTGGTTCTTGTCCGAAGTTCTTAACGTATCATGTAGCTGTATATATAGACATAAGGTGGAGAAACTTTAGTGTCTCCTAGTGGAAACTTTATTCAGTAACATTGTTAAACATGTGACCTGGTATTTAATACAGTCCTTTTTCTATCTCTCTAGTACTTTGTATTGCCCCCCAAAATAGAAGAGCGCTTCATAGATTTTGGAGTACTGAGTGCTACAGAAGCAAGTAGTATTTTATTTGCAATTATAAACAGCAATCCAATTGAGGTAAAGAAATTGTTTTTATTCTCAATTACACTGAAGATTTCATGTTTGTGCTGCAAGATCACTTTGTGTTTTCTCTTTGAAGCTGGCAATAAAAAGTTGGCATATCATAGGAGATGGCTTATCAATAGAACTTGTAGCTACAGAGAGAGGCAACAGAAGCACAGTGATCGCGAGCCTTCCAGAACTGGAGAAGTCCTCTTTGCCTGACCAGTCCCCGGTGAGTGGGCCTCTTACTGCTTCAGGTTAGAATGGGTGTTTCCGGCACAAGTGAAAGAGCAGTGCTGTGTGCCCCACTCGCCAAGTACCGGGAGGTGTTTCCCGGTGGCCATGAGTGCTAGACACTGCTGGGGCCTTGTGGAGTCCGTCTACTCCAGTGAGGTAGACACAGAGTAGATGATGAGGGCACGGAAGAATTGGAAGGATCTGTACCACGCTGTCATGAAAGGAGAGGAGTGTCTGCAGTGAGGCTCTGTGCATCGGGGGTGCAGATCTAATGCTATCACACACAGTCCACACACGGGTCTGTGTAGGCACAGCTCACCACCAGAGTTCTCCTTCCCACTTCAGTAAGACCCTTGAACCTGCACAGCTACTAAATGACGCCATTTTTACTGCTTCAGGTAACATTAGCTTCAGGACACTTTGCAGTGTTCAGAGTCAAACTTACTGCCAAGAAGCTAGAAGGGGTCCATGATGGGGCCATACAGATCACAACTGACTACGAGGTAAGCTGATCCTCGGGGTTCATGCTGACCACTGGGGTTTTCTGAAACTGTTGTTAATGACTGTGCACATTGATAGGGCGTGTCAGTTTCTGTAGAAGCAGAGAACTACATTTATTTACAGTGTACCCCTCTCGTGCCTTTAATACAGACCTTTCAGAGCTATTTCAGAACACTAGTGCTCGTGCCTCCCAGGGCTCTTCTGAACCTCCTCAAACCTCTTAACTACACCACAGTGTCAGGAAAGTGCCCTTAGCACATTGAGAATCACGCTGTTAAAGCCTGCCTACAGAAGATCACCACAGGACAGGTCCTGACTGGACTTCCTGAGCTGCAGGTCTGACTCTGCACTTGTGTTTTGCAGACCTCTGTGTGGAGTGCATATTATATTCACTAAGATCCTGATTGCATGTATTTCTGGCAGATCTGATCTTTTTTCCTATATTTTATGCTTTTGATTTTTTTGATAAGGGTTCTGGAACTCACTGTAGAGTAAACCAACCTTGAACTAGAGGCCTCCTCCTAGCTTCCCAAGTGCTAGAATTACAGGTGTAAGGTTGCTTGCCTGTCTCAGACCTAAATACTTTTGATTTAACACTTACAGATCTTTGGGCGGTTGAGTACTTCTAAATTCAACAAGTTGCTATCTTTGTCCTCCTGAGTGGTTTCAACACATACAAATCCAGTGGCAAAACAAACAGAACTGGCTATTCAAATAATAATGATTAGAGTATATCCAGTTACCTCCAAAAGTGAGGAATTCATACTTAACATTCATATAGAAGTAAGTGCCTTTCAGAATTGAGACAGTTTTTGTTTTTGTTTTTTTAATGGATGAAAATAAAAATTAAAAGGGGCTGGAGACATGGTTCACCAGTTAGGAGCACTGGCTGTTCTTCTTGAAGACCCAGGTTCAATTCCCAGCACCTGCAAGGTGGCTCATAACTATCTGTAGTTCCAGTTCCAGAGGATCTAGTGCCCCATTCTGGTCTCTGTAGGCACCAGGCATGAGCGTGGTAGGTATTCAGGCAAAATATCCACACACATACAATTAAAAAAATAAAAGTTTTTAAAACTAAACACAAATATACCCTCATACACTGCATTCATGGCTCACTTGTAATACTAATTAGGAATAAGCTGAAATTCTAACTCCAGAATGTTCAACTTGTCTTTAAAACTTGGGTTGAAATCTATTTCTACCGAAACAATCCTGAATTACATAGCTGTAGAATAGCTCTCTGCCTCCTGGATTTTTATAGGTGTTGTTTTAGGAGAACAGCTTTTCTTTTTAATCTGTAGAGGACTTGTGTTTTGAAAAGCTGTCTTTATTCCTCCCCTGTGACTTGGTCTTAACTGGTTTTAGCAGGTAAATGAGTAGTCACTGGAAATGTATTATTTTCATTTTATAGAAATCCTTGGGCAGATTAAAAAGTTTCCAGGGTGGTTTTAATACTGGTTTTGAGTTATTGTCAGTATACAACACAATAAGCTTTGTTTTTAATTCTTAAAACAGTGAAGTCATTGTCAGTAGCAAACATCCCAGACTTCTGACGTGATGGTGGTCTGTCTCTTCCCTCCATAGATCCTGACCATCCCTGTGAAAGCTGTGATCGCCGTGGGCTCGCTGACCTGCTTCCCCAAGCACATGGTTCTTCCCCCTTCCTTCCCAGTAAGCCAACTCACACTTTGCTTGCTCATTGTTCTCTGTTGCTTAGAGCTCAAATGGGAAAGACATTTCCTGCTTTCATCCTTTACTGCAACCGGAAGCACCGTACTGCCAGGTTCTTAAGAGAATGGAAAGTGGGATGTGAAATAGACCCTCCCTCAGGAAGAGTTCCTCTGAAGACTGGAAACAGGAGCCTTGATGTGTGAAGCAAAGATAAAGGGGCTTAGAGAGAAAGCATCTTGCAGCCTAACTCAACAAAGCCTTCCCTGCTTCCAGCAAAGCTTCCACTATTTGAAAGGAAAAAACAGCCTAACGAAGTGTCATGTTTTGTATAGTTTTATACACACACACACACACACACACATACATACACACACACACACATAGTGACCTTTTTAAAACAAACATATGAAGCTGTTTTATTAGGTTGTTAGCAATTTAGAAAACCTAAGGCTACATCCCGTTCATTGTCAGGGAGAAAAGCAGCTGCACCAGGCACCAGGAGGGCGAGGGCAGTGACAGGGCCATTTTTAAAGAGTCATTGGGAGTTGGAGGGCCAGCTATGCGGATAAGGGCACTTACTGCAGGACCTGGCTGAGCTCCAGCACCTACATGACAGAATGGCTCACAGCTTTCTGCAACTCCAGTTCCAGGGGATCAAGACACACATACAATACACAGAAATACAAACACCGGTAAAATAGAAACAGGCACTTGCTGCAGGAAAAGTTGATATCAAAATGTTTCTCTGATCTATCTGAAAAACTGCTAGAATCAATTTTTTTCAGCTTGATAAGAAATTGTCGCCGGGCCTGGTGGCGCAGGCCTTTAATCCCAGCACTCGGGAGGCAGAGGCAGGCGGATTTCTGAGTTCGAGGCTAGCCTGGTCTACCAAGTGAGTT
>NC_034594.1:17432268-17450547 GCF_900095145.1 Mus pahari | reverse complement strand
GGGGGGGGGGACCCACTTAGATTTTATTCAGTAGGAGTTCCCTTGATTTTAACAAAGCCCAACTGAATTGGATTTTTTCCTACATAAAAATATAAATAAATATCTATTCTCGTAAATAAATGCATACAATATACAAATAAATTGTTGGGTTTTACATATAAAACTTGATATGTACAACATAATTATAAAATCTCTTTCTTGATGGAATCAGTATCTTTTTAGTTACTTTTAAGATTTAAAATTAGATGTTTTCAGTTGATCTGGGGTAGGTGGCTCTGCAGGTAAAAGTGCTTGCCACCAAGCCTGGTCACCTGAGTTTACCAGGACTCACACGAGGGAAGGAGAGAAGCAATTCGTGTGAGTTATTCCCTGACCTCTACACACTCTGCATGGTGCATGCACACCCCAGTGCATGAGCCCACCACCATACACATGCAAGTAAATAATGTAATTTTTTTTAATTTTAAAGAATTAAAGAAAAGTCTGTAAATAGGATATTAAGTAAAGGAAATAAAAAAAATCCAAATACTTCTTGACTACTGTAGACAGCAGTAGTTTCATGTGTAATTCTAGAACACTAGTCACGATTCCTTTATAGTTTGATGATGGTTTCTTATGGATTGATCTCTAGGAAAGGAATGAGATACTTTTCTCCCCAGTGACTAGTAGGTGATACATATAAGGATGGTGGTGGAGAGAGGGCGCAGGGCTCAGCTCCTTGAGTGTCCCAGTGAGGTCAACACGTTGAGCCAACTGTGAGAGACAGGTAGTCAGAGAGCTCACCTGAGTTGGAGCCTTGAGTGAAAAAAATAGGAAAAGCGCTGGCTTTTTGAGAAAGAGTCAGGATGCAAAAATTACTGTTGTATTTCAGAGGAAAACATTTTCTTTTAAAGAATGTGTTTCAGTTTTACTTGGTTAGATTTTAGAATTCATTTATTTGGGGGCAGCCTTACCTTGGTGCTAACAGATTTTACATTACAAACCAAAATGACCCTTTAAAGCTCCCTCTGTGCCTTCTTGGGTACTTAGTGTGTCAACATTAATTTATTACAGTGCTTCTGTAACACACACAATGGCACCAATAAAAAAGCTGGCCTGTGATCTCAGGTCTTCAGATTTGCTGGTTCTCATTTGAGTGAGGGGATGGATTTTGGATCAATTATAAATTCAAAAGGTCAGTTGATGAAAATTTTGAATTTGTGTTTTCTTCTTTCAGGGGAAAATAGTTCATCAGAGCTTAAATATTATGAATTCCTTCTCACAGAAGGTGAAGATACAGCAAATAAGGTCTTTGTCAGAAGACGTACGATTCTACTACAAACGATTACGGAGTAATAGGGAAGACTTGGAGCCGGGAAAGAAGTCTAAGGTTTGTTAGATCTGGGAATTTCCAGCTGTCATCACGCTGTGCTGGCCATCTGTTTCAGCACTCATGGGTGTCCTGTGTTCCTTTACAGATTGCAAACATTTATTTTGACCCTGGACTGCAGTGTGGGGATCACTGCTATATCGGTTTGCCTTTCCTATCCAAATGTAAGTCTTCCATCCTGCCTTCCTTCACTCTCCTGCCTCAGTACTGTAGAACTCACTGGAAGGGGTACTGGCAAGTGGGTTAGGCTGAGTGCATGCTGACTTGTGCTTCCTCTTTTAGCTGAACCCAAAGTGCAGCCTGGGGTGGCCATGCAGGAGGACTTGTGGGATGCCGACTGGGACTCACATCAGAGCTTGTTCAAGGCTTGGATGGGGATAAAGGAGGATGCAGGACATAGGTATGAGCTTCCACTTCATTCAAGTGTTTTAGCAGGGTATCCCACGGGGCATCTCCATTGTTGCTGCCTTGTAAGCATCAAGATAATGTCACATTGTCATTGTTAGCATGTGTCGCTAAGAAATACACACACTCCTGTGTCCTCTTTTTCTCCAGTGCATAAGGTCTGTCCTTAAAAATCAGAGAAACTATTTGAAATTGTCCTTGTTTATAGTGACTGCCATGTCCACCTTAGACACAGTGTTATACATGAGAAGAAAGATTTCTCTGTCACTGGCCTCTCCAAAAGGCAAGTTAGGCTTAATCCCAACAGGAGACCAAATTTATTTGTTCCTTATAAAAACTGCTACTTCCTTCTTCTTCAAGTGCTGGTCTTTTGCCAGAGGAAACAGGGCACTGCAGTGGCCTCCCCACTGCATCTTTGTGAGGTTGAAATATGCTTCTGAAAAACCAGTGCTGTACCTGGACTCAAACTCCGAAATGTAGTGTTGGTATCACAGTAGCCTGGCCCTTTCACGCACAGTAGAAAAGAACTTTTCCAGAAACTGGAATACTGATGAGTAATAAGTACTTTTCTCACTTGGCTGACTCGATATGTATTGGTCAAAGTTAAAGTATTCTTCTATAAGGATAGTATGAAGTCTTAAAGCTTTAACTACATTTCCCTTAACTTTGGTTAGCATACAAAGCATGGGTGTTGCTGACTTCTTCATGCACATATGAGTACACTGTGTTTTACAGTTCCTGTGCCTCCTTGCTGGTCCCTTTCTACCTTGGAGGCATCCCCTGATTTTTCTCTCATGATGAATTTTCCATTACCTCCTCTTGGTCTTCCTTGAGACCTCTCCTGGTTCCCTCTTCACTCTTGGCTATTTTAGATAGTGCAGTGATAAATACTACTTTTTGCAAATGTCTCTTCAGTATGGTGACTTAACCTTAGGGAACATCCCCTGGATAGTAGAGATATAATAGTTCTACTGTTAATTTTCAAGGAACCTCCGTACTGATTTCCATAATGGCTGGGCAAGTTTATGTTCCCACCTGCAACAAGTACAGCTTCACTCCACCCACCTTCACTAATGCTTGTTGAGGGTCAGTTGTTTAGTCAGGGAGGGGTGTGTGTGTGTGTGTGTGTGTGTGTGTGTGTGTGTGTGTGTGTGTGTGTGTGTTTCAATAATAGCCATCCCTCTGAATCTCAAAGCAGTTCTAATTTGCATTCCCTTGATGGCTAAGAATGTTGAAGACTTCTTCAAATGTTTCTGGACATTGGTATTTCTTCCCTGTCCAGTTCAGCTCATAAGTCCATCTGTCTACTAGATGGTTCAATCCATTAACTGTTGAGAATAAGAGTTTCTATATGGTAAAATTTTTCCTTAAAGAAAGAAAGTTTTCTCGTGAAAAATGGTTTCACTGAGCACACAAAGACTTGTAATAGCCTGGAGAGGAGCTCAGTGATGACAACTCTTTTATTCTCTGTCTCCATAATGGAGCTTGTAAAGTAGGCAGTCTCCAGGTGGTGATGAGCAAGTCATTAGTGCTGCCCCCTGGTGCGGCCAGGGAGCCTCTTCACCACAGTGTCTCCCCACATGCTCCTCACTAAGGCCCTGGGTTCCCAGCTGCCCTCTGTCCCCCTGTCTGATTGACAATGAGTGTAACACTCTCCTCATGCCTGCACTTGGGTTACCTTGTTTGTATGCATGTGCTTTTCAGTACCCCAGAATCATAATTCAGTAGCACTGGGTTTGAGTGTGCTTCACTGGTTAGTCCCAGACACTTGGCATTTCCAAATATGTCCAGGTCCTGGACACCTGACTCTTGAACACTCATTAGTAAGGACGTGTTCATATGAGGTCCTGAGTATGACTATGACTGAAAGCAGTCTATACTCTCGGTTTATATTTCCTCTTAAACTGACATTTTCATCATGTGAAGACGTCATCTTGGTTTTATATGAGGAAAACTGTGTATGTCAAGCAGCACCTCTTATCCATGGTACAACTGGAAATACCCGAGTGTCCTGCTTGAGTGTCCACATCCTGCCCGTGGAAGCCATGGAAGAGTCTCTAAAACCCAAGTGTTCAGCCTTGATTATTGAATTAATACCTTTCAATACCTTTGAGGATTAGACTGTTGATGTAGTTCAGTGGTAGGGAGCTTGCCTAGCACACGGGCGTTTGGTTCAATCCTCAGTACTACCAAGAAAAACATTTTTGAAGATGTGCATGCATCTTTTACTGATGCTACTGGAACTAAAGCTTGTCATCCTTTGCATATGCTGGACAGAGCTATAGCACAGATGGTTTTAATGTTGACAGCTCTCTATGCCAAAATAGAGATACATGATATATCATTGAGAGCGTAATAAAGCTGCATGCCCAGTCATAAAGATGACAGCATCTCTGTCACCTTCTCTAAGACTCAAGGAGCATCACCAGAGACGTGCAGAGAACATTCAAGCCAGGGGAAATGATGAGCTACTTGTGGATGTGACATAACTCATGCACTCTTTGCTCATGGTTGTGATCACCTGTTCAAGATCTCCGTAGACCAAGGGCTGTCAGCACCCTATTGTGGAGTAGAGTGGGGCTCCATGAGGGTTTATGTGCAGAGAATGGGTAATGTTGGGGGAAGACATGTTTGCCAGGGCTGTAGCCCCAAGGAAAGCAGTCAGACAAATGCCCACTCCCATGCTCCTGTAAACTACCCTAATGAGACTCATTGGGTTACAAAAAGAAAAAGAAAGAAAATGGGGGCCAAGCCAAGACAGGGTATAGAAGAGTGAACATTGGAAGAAATATATCAAGTATATGTATGAAAGTAAAACTAATCTCAGCATTGTGCAATAGTAACATTTTAAAGTTTAAAAAAAAAATCTTGGTAAAATAGAATAAATAACTTTTTTTTTAAGAACCAGAAAAAAATCTTAAGTATTATTTCTTTTGTTTAGAAAACTCAAATGTTTTGTGGTTTTTTTTTTTTTTTTTTTTCTACACTGACATAGAAATTGCTTTTCTAGGTTGAATGCTATGTTTGAAGTAAATACAGATCTTCAGAAAAATATCGTATCAAAAGTCAGTGCTGAGCTCTCCTGGCCATCCATCCTTAGTTCGCCCAGGCTCCTGAAGTTCCCACTCACTAACACAAACTGCTCCTCGGTAAGTGTTCAAATGGCGTGAGCCGTCAGAAATGGGCCGCGCATGGTTAGAGAGCTGACGCTGTAGTTCTTCTCTAGGGATCTCCACTAATGCATCTGGGCTTTGCTTTAAGGAAGAAGAGATTAGCTTAGAAAACCCTGCAGACGTCCCTGTCTACGTCCAGTTCATCCCACTGGCTTTGTATTCCAACCCCTCCATCTTTGCAGATAAGTTAGTCTCAAGGTAAGCATTCCTTAGATGGTAAAAGGGTAAATGTAGAGGCTGGCTTTATGGCTGAAGTTGCCAGCAGTGTCCTGGGAGTGGGTTGGTGTTGAACTGAACATGAAGAAAAGCTTTCCACAGAATGTAAATGGGGCGCTTGCATTTAACAGATTTGTAAAGGGACAACAGACAAAGCAATTCCACTATTTCCTTTTTAAAAGTGAACAAGGTATTAATTATAACTTAACCTTTAGCCTTTTAAATAGTATTAATATAGTATAGTGCTACTGGTCCCAAGACCTAACAAAAGATAAATTTGTAAATAAAACCTCATGCTTGGCTGTCCTCCACAGTCCCTAGTTGTGATGTTTATGAAGATAAGCATGTGTTTTTTATTTTAGGTTTAACTTGAGTAAGGTGGCCAAGCTAGATTTGAGAACACTTGAATTCCAAGTCTACAGGAACAGCGTAAGTACAACCTCCATGTCATTTACTCTGCTAGGACCAGGGCCGATGGGAAGGACACCTGCGGGCTGCCCTTAGCCTGGCTGAAGGCACTATTGCAGTCCAGGAACTGACTTAGAGGCAGAGGAGAGCAGGAAGAGTCAGGGCTGCAGATACCCAGGATATGTTAGACGGTTCCGCTTTGTGGGTATTAACCTTAGAGTCAGCAGTCAGCCCATGTTAGCTCAGCATAATGCCACCCAGAAAGTCTGAGACTGTACGTGAAATATGCTAATGTGACATTTTATTTTTAAGCGTTAAAAGATTCAGCTGAATCATTTAAACATTCTGTCTATATGCTTCCTGATAAAATTGTAAAACCTGTGAATGTGAGACCAGTACCTGGCACAGCTCTGTGTGTGTGTTTATCTCGATAGATAATGTTGACTTTAAAATGTATAATAAGTTGATTGGTTCTAGGAATGAAAGTGGTCTGTATTATTCAGGTGAGTGATGCTAGCCACTCACTATTGTATCAGGCCTTGATGTGGAGGGTACATGTCAGCTAGGAAGGTTTAGCAGGGACCAAGCCCTGCAGGCTGCCTGGGGTCCTGTGCTTCGTTGCCTTCCTGCCTTATTCCGATGGACCACGTAGTGCTGTGTAGGAAGTCTCCCCAGCCTCGTCCAGCCAGCTGCTTTGTTTGTAGCTCTTCATCTCTGCCACAGCTGCAGTCAGAGCCTAGCACTGAGACGGCAGTTTACACACTCCCGATGCCCTGTGTCTTTCTCTTGGGATCTCGCCTTGCTCCTCCCATCCATAAATGCCATTGTAGTGAGCACTGGAAGTCATTGAGAATGCCCAGTTACTAGAACTTGGTTTCTTCTGCCTTGATAGGGAAAATACGGAAGTCAATGAGCTGATGATCTCATGCAGTCGCATTTGCAAGACATAGGACCCTGAACTAGACTCTAAAGGACAGATGGATGAGGAAAACCTTTGGACCTCAGGAGGTTTCCACAGAAGAAATTCTCAGTGTGAAACTCTAATTGCTGAGAGTCCTTTAAACATGCTTCCTTTCCTGTCATATCCAGTTCTAGAGAGGCATGAATTCAGGTTGAAATTAAATAAATTTTGTTTGCTATTGTTCAAAGACATTTTCTTTTCATTATAAATGCAGAGTGGGAAGCAAACAGTGGCTACAAGGGAGGTTTAACACCGTGGTCTTGGGTCACACCTAACAGCTGGCTGATCGGTAGTACAAACAGCATCCTAAGAAAAGCAGATGCATCTGTCTGTATTACTACAGAAGGGATTTTTGAGATTACCCAGGGGTCCCTTGGTCAGTCTACCTGACCCTTAAGAGCTTACCACTGCACAAGTTTGGAGCCCGTTAGTGCTGTTTCAGGGCACCATACTATCCCGACATGCTTCTCAGACCATCAGAGGTTAAACGAGTTAGTATTTTGGAATACATACAGTCTTTCATTTTGCTCATAAGTGGGGCCAGCATGATGACACACAGACTTAATCCCAGCACTCAGAAGGCAGAGGCAGGTGGATTTCGGTGAGTGTGATGCCTGCCAAAGCTACATACATAGTGAGAGTTAGGGAGTGGAAGCAATTGCCCGGATAGTTTATTAGAAAAGGAGCTTTCTCAGCAGGCATTTCGGAACAGAGTATTCTGTTATCCTGGGAGATTGTTGATAAAGACCAGTGTTATATGTAAAGGGAAATATTTCACTTCATGAGCAGAAGTTAGGTAGTACACTTCATGAAGTCCATATGGCATGTTATGTTTGTCAGTTCACGCTAACACAAGCAGAACCCAGTCATGCCAAGAGAAGTAGAGAATGGCACACAGCTCACCCTTCCCCAGAATGTTTATATTTAGTCTTCTTTAAAAAACAGAATAGTGTGTCTTTATGTTGAAACAGTGTTTTTTAACATAAAAACAAAACAACTCTGAACCATTTTAAAACTAGACATAAAGTCTTATTTTAAATTTCAGATTAGGTTATATCTTAAATCAAGTGTCTGCAAAGCAATAAATAGGTACTTAGTTTTCAAAATGGGATTAAGGATTGGTCAGGTCATGCATAGCTCAACAGCACACATTGACTTCGGGGTGTGGGGGGCTTTCTCCACTTCCTGCACAGGGCTCCCTACCCAGGCTGCAGTATCAGGAGGAGTTAGGGTGCTGATTGTCAAGTCTATTTACCTTTCAGTCATGAGTATTGGCTTTATAGTAATGTTTTGATCTATTTGTCTTGGGTCTATGTCCTTTCCTATATGTGAATTGTATTTCAAATTTAAAAACAAACACACGCCTACGTGTTAAAAATATCTGTATACAACTATAGAATGCGTAGTTCAAACTCAAAGGCTTTGTAACTGGGAAATGAAGTCTGTTCGTAACTTCCCACAGACCATGAGTGCTCCTTCGTGGCTCCCCAGCCTCAGTGCCAGTGTCTGAAGCATGAAGGAGAAGTTCCTCTATATGATCAGTTTGAGAGGCTGTAGATACTAGGCCTGGAGGGGGTCAGGGACAGATGGCTTTCCCAGAAACCATAATAATGACTCCTGTTTGTTTATACAATAATTCAAGGCTCATCCACTGCAAAGTCCAACAGGATTTACAGAGGGTCTCTCTCGGCATTTCGTTTTAAACCTCATTTTAAAACCTGGAGAAAAGAAATCTGTTAAAGTAAAGTTCACTCCACTCCACAACAGAACTGTGTCTTCCCTGATCATAGTCAGGTAGGTTCTAGATGTGAGTGTGGGTGGGTTGTCAGAGCTTACCTCACTCACAGTCCCCCTGTCACGCCAGCCACACACAGCATCCTTTACCATGTGAGACTTACAGTGAAAAACTGTGCTTTGTATGGTTTTGAATTTTTACCCTTAAAGTCAACATATTAATAATGTTTTGTGGTTGTTTACATGGTGTTATTAGACTTGTGTATCAAAAGATACACAAAATTAATTGGAGAAAATGTGTAATTGTTATTTTTCATAGAAACAACCTGACTGTGATGGACGCTGTGATGGTCCAAGGTCAAGGGACAACGGAGAACTTGAGGGTGGCAGGCAAGCTTCCAGGTCCAGGAAGCTCCTTACGCTTCAAAATCACAGAAGCATTATTAAAGGATTGCATAGACCGTGAGTATGGGGCTTGGGAAGGCCCGGCTTTGAGCATGTGCTTTCAGCCATCTAGGATTCCAGAAGCAAGAATAGTGTTTCCAAATGTGCATACTTGCCTTCTGGTCCTGAGTGTGTGATGGATGCTGAGAGAGTCCCAGGCCTTACATCAGAGTTGTTCGACTTGGCTCTTTTGCAGGCTTATTCTGAATGTGAAAAGTAAAACATGCCCTTTGTTCCATGGCAGGTCAGAGCCTAACAGGGAAGAACCTCTCTGAGCCTGGCTTAGGAGGCCAAAGCAAGGGAGCATTAGTTCTAGGCCATCCTAAACGAATGAGTTCAGTCCCAGTCGGGATACTGACAGAGACTTTACTGCCCAAAAATGCATTTATGAAACTAGTTAATGATAAATACAGTGACAGACCCCAGTGGATTGTTCCCAGTTGAAACCTCAGGAATGGCTAGTCTTTTGGACATGTGGGGTGGATTTATAATGTCCAGTATACAGAAGCTCACAACATGTTCACACTGGAAGCACATGATAGCAAGATTTATCCATATTTGTGATTTTTCCCCTCTTTAGGTTTGAAACTAAGAGAACCAAATTTCACATTGAAAAGAACATTCAAAGTAGAAAATACGGGACAACTTGAAATCCGTGTAGAAACCATTGAGATCAGTGGATATGCGTGTGAAGGATATGGTTTTAAAGTGGTTAACTGTCAAGAGTTTGCCCTGAGTGCCAACGCCTCCAGAGACATAGTCATATTGTAAGTATGTTCTTGTCTGGCTCACCACGGAGTGGAGCGTCCCACTGCTGCTAGTCAGTTCACCACCGCACAGAGATGCATTTCCAGACCTGAAGGGTCTTTATCAGGGGCTACAGAGACGAGCACTGGCTGCTCTTCCAGAGGAGCTGGGTTTGATTCTCAGTACCCACATGGTGGCCTACAACCTCTGTAATTCCAGTTCCTGAAGGAATCTGTCTTCTTCTGATCACTTCAGGGACTGAATGTGGTGTACAGACATACATGCAAGCAAAATACCCAGACATACGTGAAAATAAGTTTAAAAGTCTATCACAAATGTATTTGTTTTATTTTTTCCTACCTAACTTCAACTCAAATATTTGTTCCGTGTTTTTGTTTCCAGCATTGTAAAACTTCCTCTGCCCTTAAATTGGATCAGATAATCTTAGCAACTACTATTTTAGAATCCAATTTCAGTATTACTTCTACGGTTGTAAAGCCTAAGATGCTAGTGTGACTTGGTGGTCTCTCAGCCACAGAGCCACCTGTGCCTCACATTTGTCCAGGATGGAGGCTTCGCCTTAACAGAGACAGCTTCTGTGCCCTCAGTGCTAGGCGCAGCTATGGAGTGATTGATGATGCAGTGCCAAGTAATGAATATGACCTCTGCCCCGTGATTAAACAACAATTCTGTGAACCTCTGTGGCTGTTAATCAGAACTGTTGTATATATTGCTCCATGCTCAGCGTAACGTCTGCCACCCAAGTGTCCAGGGAGGAAGGAGGCACGGATGTGTACAGCTAATAACAAAAGGAATCACAAGTGACTACAAATATACAAGAGGTGACAGAACAACACTAGGGATGCAACTCATTGTGTTGTGTTCTGTTGTGTTTTGACAACATCAGTACGAATAAATCCTAGATTCAACAAAGAAAACAATAGAACCGAGAAGAAGCTGGTTTGAAAATGAACCTCATTACCAGTTGGAACATCTTCTGGGTATATGCCCAGGAGAGGTATTGCTAGATCCTCGAGTAGTGCTATGACCAATTTTCTGAGGAACTGCCAGACTGATTTCCAGAGTGGTTGTACAAGCTTGTAATCCAACCAGCAATGGAGGAGTGTTCCTCTTTCTCCACATCCTCACCAGCATCTGCTGTCACCTGAATTTTTGATCTTAGCCATTCTGACTGATGTGAGATGGAATCTCAGGGTTCTTTTGATTTGCATTTCCCTGATGATTAGGATGTTGAACATTTTTTCAAGTGCTTCTCAGCCTTTCGATATTCCTCAGTTGAGAATTCTTTGTTTAGCTCTGTAAACATTTTTTAATGGGGTTATTTGAATTTCTGGAGTCCAGCTTCTTGAGCTCTTTGTATATATTGGATATTAGGCCCCTATCAGATTTAGGATTGGTAAAAATCTTTTCCCAATCTGTTGGTGGCCTTTTTGTCTTATTGACAGTATCTTTTTGCCTTATAGGAGCTTTGCAATTTTATGAGGTCCCATTTGTCGATTCTTGATCTTACAGCACAAGCCATTGTTGTTCTGTTCAGGAATTTTTCCCCTGTGCCCATATCTTCGAGGCTTTTCTCCACTTTCTCCTCTATAAATTTCAGTGTCTCTGGTTTTATGTGGAGGTCTTTGATCCACTTAAACTTGAGCTTTGTGGACCATCCAGAGACTACCCCACCCAGGGATCCATCCCATAATCAGCCACCAAACGCAGACACTATTGCATATGCCAGCAAGATTTTGCTGAAAGGAACCTGATATAGCTGTCTCGTGTGAGGCTATGCCAGTGCCTGGCAAACACAGAAGTGGATACTCACAGTCATCTATTGGATGGAACACAGGACCCCCAATGGAGGAGCTAGAGAAAGTACCCAAGGAGCTGAAGGGGGCTGCCACCCTATAGGAGGAACAACAATATGAACTAACCAGTACCCCCAGAGCTCGTGTCTCTAGCTGCATATGTAGTAGAAGATGACCTAGTCAGCTATCATTGGGAAGAGAGGCCCTTTGGTCTTGCAAACTTTATATGCCCCATACAGGGGAACACTAGGCCAAGAAGTGGGAGTGGGTGGGTAGGGGAGCAGGATGGGGGGAGGGTATAGGGGACTTTCGGGATAGCATTTGAAATGTAAATGAAGAAAATATCTAATGAAAAGAGAACAGAAAAGAAAAGAAAAGAAAAGAAAAGAAAAGAAAAGAAAAGAAAAGAAAAGAAAAGAAAATGAACCTCGCTGCCATTCTTGTGTCTCAGGTTTACTCCAGATTTCACAGCCTCCAGAGTCATTCGGGAGCTGAAGTTGGTGACAAGCAGCGGCTCCGAGTTTGTGTTTGTGTTGAATGCCTCTCTTCCGTACCACATGCTAGCCACCTGTGCAGAAGCCCTCCCTAGACCCAACTGGGAGCTGGCGCTCTACATCATCATCTCCGGGGTCATGAGGTACAGTGTGCTCCTCCTCAGCCAACCAGGGCTGGCTCTCACTCACCACCCAGGGCCACTCACTCTCTCACTGATGGCAGGTCCCAACAGGCACAGCAGACACCCCTAACTCTGTCAGGCTTGAGTGCTAGTGGGAACAGTTAAACAACTGAACCCTTTTTTGGTGGCATGGATGGCAAAGTCTTATTACCTTTGAAAGTTGCTTAAGAAATGAGGTCTATGCTAGTTCATAAGAAAGCAAGCACAAAATATCAGGTATAGTTGCCTTATTTGGGCATATGTAATTAACATCATTATAAGCCTAAGCAATGTAGAACAGGGTAGAAATGTTTCTGTACTTTAGAGACTCAAACATACTTACAATAAGTTATTTATAGCTGCTTACACATCCGTAAGGGAAGAGGTGACCCTCCATCCAGTTCCTCTCACTGGCTCCTCTGACATACGTGATTGTCTTCACACCCAGCTTCTGTGGAGGGTTGTGAACCTTTTTTTTTTTTTTTTTTTTTAAGATTTATTTATTTATTTTTATGTATGTGAGTACACTGTAGCTGTACAGATGGTTGTGAGCCTTCATGTGGTTCTTGGGGGTTGAATTTTTAGACTTCTACTCGCTCTAGTTGGTCCCACTCACTCCAGTCAACCCAGCTCATTCAGTCCCTGCTTACTCTGGCTCAAAGATTCATTTGTTATTATACATAAGTACACTGTAGCTGTCTTCAGACACACCAGAAGAGGGCGTCAGATCTCATTACAGGTAGTTGTGAGCCACCATGTGGTTGATGGGATTTGAACTCGGCCTTTGGAAGAGCAGCCAGTGCTCTTAGCCGCTGAGCCATCTCTCCAGCCACAGTTGTGAATCTTTAAAGTTGGTGTGCAGAGGCTGGAGAGATGGCTCAGTGGTTAAGAAAGGGCACCGGTGCTCCTCCAGAAGATGGGGGTTCAGTTCCCAGCTCCCACCTGGCAGTTACAGCCACCTTAACTACAGCTCCAGGAGAGCCCATCCCCTTTTATGGCCCCCTTTGGTACTGCATGCATGTAGTGCACCAGCATCCATGCAACCTAAATACTGTATGCAGAAAATCAGTCTGTAAACTCTGAGCTACGATGTTTCGTTTTTGTTTTTCCTTAAAAATGTGTTACAGACAACTTGTTGTTTTTACATCATATTGTAGTCATCAAGAAACCTGCGATAACCAAATATTATTCTTGTTTTGGCAAAGAATGCTGACCCGCCCCTCTGCTCCACAGTGCACTGTTTCTCCTGGTCATTGGAACTGCCTATTTGGAAGCTCAAGGAATTTGGGAGCCCTTTCGAAGGCGACTCTCCTTTGAAGCCTCAAACCCGCCCTTTGATGTGGGAAGGCCATTTGATCTCAGGAGAATCGTTGGTATTTCATCTGAAGGAAAGTATGTTCATATACTAAAAGTCCACTTTTTAGTACACATAGACTTGGCTGATGTAATTACAAGAAATGAAATTTATCTTTACTGGAGATTTTTAAAATAACTATTCTGGTGCTCAGTTACTGAGAACTTGTGAGAGTTCTTATCAGGGACAAAATATGCTTAATTGTTAGAGTACTAACGCTATCTATAACTGTCAGAGGTGACAAACTGTACAAGGTTATTAGTTAGAGTACTAACCCTATCTATAACTGTCAGAAGTGACAAACTGTAGAAGGTTGTGGCTCTGATCCTTTCCCACTTCTGTTCCTAGTTTCTCTTTATGATGGGTTTACTAATGAAATCTTTTTCTTAGTATTAGGTTGGAAGTTACTGCTTACTGATTTTTCAATTGATCCATTTTTCAGCTTGAACACACTCGGCTGCGAACACAGTCACGGTAGGGGTTTCTATAGTAATGCATCATCCCGGCCTGGTACAGGCAGTCACAGGCAGTGTGGCACATCAGTCCACCCACACAGCAGCCACAGCAGCAAAACCTCAGCTGACGTGGATAACGTCAGGACCAGAAACAGTTCAAGTCTGTCAAGCAGGACTTCTCCACAAGCAGCCGCCTCACAGTCTACAAGCAAAACGAGCCCCCTGGTCTCAGAGACAGCTGCGGCAGCCCAGGGCCACACAGCAAGCAGGAAGTCCAAAGGGGCAAAGCAGGGCCAGCACAACAGCCAGCGCCACAGCCCACTGGAGCCACACCCACAGCCTCCACCACCAGTGCCTCAGCACCAGGAGCCGCCACCTGAAAGACTGTCTCCTGCCCCCCTCACACACCCTCCCCACCCCGAGCGAGCCAGCACCACACGGCACAGCTCAGAGGACTCCGA
This sequence comes from Mus pahari, assembly GCF_900095145.1. NCBI lineage: Eukaryota > Metazoa > Chordata > Mammalia > Rodentia > Muridae > Mus > Mus pahari. The sequence continues at coordinate 17,436,348 of NC_034594.1, read as the reverse complement.
CATCACCAGTCTCATAGAAGCCATGGACAAAGACTTTGACCACCATGACTCCTCTCCCTTAGATGTGTTTACAGAGCAGCCTCCATCACCAATGTCAAAAAGCAAAGGTAACCCTATCCTCCCCCTTCCAAAGAACAAGGCATGTGAGGGAGAAGTCGTGATCAAGGAGCAGTCAGGATTCTAGGCAGTGGATGCAGCAACTTCGCAGTTGTTCGGTAGCTCAGACCCATCTCCTGGGGGAAGCAGTGACCTCTCTGTGTCACAGTGCAAACAGAAGCAGCTGCTTGTCATGAAACAGAGCTGTGTTCTTCACTTGCTTCTCCAGACGGAATCTGATGGATGGTTGCCGGTGATAACTGTGTTACAGTCATTGTTAAAAATGGCTTTGAGGCCAGGCATTGCTGGCACACACCTTTAATCCTAGCACTCGGGAGACAGAGGCAGGAGGATTTCTGAGTTCAAGACCTGCCTGGTCTACAGAGTAAGTTCCAAGACAGCCAGGGATACACAGAAAAACCTTGTCTCAAAAAACAAACAAACAAAGATTTTGAAAACAGGGCTAAAACCAAAACCATCTACCTCTTAACTCAAAATAGGATTTCTAGCTGTGCACACATCTGTAATTGTCGTACTAGTGAGGGAGAGACAGGAAGTTTGTCACAGGCTGGAGGTCAGCGAGGCTACACACTGACACCTCTCTCTAGGAAAAGGAGTGCAAAAGGCCAGTGAGAAAATAGTTGGTGAAACCACGTGTCCAAAGAGGCTGGCCTAACAGGACAGGGACAACAGGAAGTGGTGGCCATGCACACATTACAGTCTTGTGGGCAGAGGAGCGGGGGATGTACCAGAATTGGTGGGTTAGGAAAGGGGCTTTGCCAGAAGGAACCTCACGGACAGGAGAAGTGTGAACAATTCAAGGGATGGAAAGTCCAAGGCCAGAAGTGACAGTGAGGTCTAACAGGGAGCATGAAGGAAGGCTTCAGAGTGGTGGGAGTGGGAACAGGCGCTTGAGTGCGGCCTTGTGTGTAAGGTACTGAAGTACAGAGGGATACACCTTATTGGCAGTGGCAGGGCCTCCAAGACTAGAGCAATCCAGACTCACCAGAGTTTGGGGATTGAGAGCTTGGAAAGAAATGTGGCACATAGACTACGTGGTTCCTTTCTATCAGTTCATCTAAGGGGTGTGACTACAAGTCATCAGTCATGGTATAGTTCATTTCAAACAAGCTGGGGGACAACAGCATTGAGGGGCTTTGGGGTTTCAGAGTTACAGATTAGGCACAGGAGACCAAGGGATGAAAGTCCCTGTGGGTGTGGTGTATGCCCCTTGTGGAGACCAGGAGAATGCGTGGGTCACAGCAAGACCAGGCCAGGTGTCTTGATTGCTTTTCTTTTGCTGTGACAAAACACTATGACCAAGGCAATGCTTATAAAATGAAGCATTTGATCTGAGGGCTCATGGTCCCATGGCCATCAAAGCGGGGAACATGGCAGCAGGCGGGGCACACGGTACCGCAGCAGGGGTGAGTGCTCACTTCTTGAAGCAGAAAGACATTGCTGACTGAGATTGATGTGAAACCTCCAAGCCCACTGCCAGGACACACTAATCTTTTCCAGACAGTCCCCCCAACTAGGGACCAAGCCTTAGGAGGCATTCTTGTTCAAACCACCACATCCACTCCCTGGCCCCCTTAGGTCTGTGGCCATATCACAAGTCAAAATGCATTTAGTTCATCTTCCAAGGTCCCTACAGTCTTTCAATTTCAACAGAATTGAGTAGTCCAAGTCTCTTGTAAGACTCAAGGCAGTCTTGAGCCTGTAACCCCTATAAAACCAAAATGCAAGTCACATATGTCTAACACACAATGGCTCTTAATATACATTGCCATTCCATAAGGGAAGAAAGGGGGCATAGTGAAAAATGCCAGGCCAAAGCAGGCCTAACAAGGCAGAGTATAACTGTCTTCCCCAAAACAGCATGGCCAGGCCTGTCACAGCTCTGAGCCTCGCCATGAGTCCAGAAGACTGGAGTACAAGGCAGTGGGTAGGCTGTGACAGCAGTGGAGAGGAGGACGGCTTCTGCAGTGTCCTGGAGCCAGAGTGCTCTGGCTGTGCAGTGAAGAGCGCTGCAAGCCATGACAACACCATAGGTGCTGAGCACAGCACAGTGGAGGCCAGTGAGGCTGGGGTGCAGCTCGGGGGCAAGCGCTTGCCAGACACGGACAAGGTTTTTGGTTTGCTTGCTTGCTTGCTTTTTTTTTTTTTTTTTTCTTTTTTTAGATTTATTTATTTACTTTATGTATATGAGTATGCTGTAGCTGTCTTCAGACACACCAGAGGAGGGCATCAGATCTCATTACAGATGATTGTGTGCCACCATGTGGTTGCTGGGATTTGAACTCAGGACCTTCGGAAGAGCAGTCAGAGCTCTTAACCGCTGAGCCATCTCCCCAGCCCTTGGTTTTCTAACTATGTAAAAATGTTACTCTACCTTCAAACCATACAAAACAAGCATAGGTCAGATTTAGCCCAAGCTCTGTCACAGATGCCAAGATTTCAAGATCAGAAGTCTGAATCTAAGTCAAGTATGAAGTCCCTATTTTCACTCGTATGTTAAAAGGGAGCGACACACACGCTTTTCAAGTGTGGCCTCTGCAGGTCTGGGTGCTGCTGCTGAAGGCTCAGTTGGAGGTACTAGCCTGTGTACAGTGTCAGCTCCATGACGCAAGGATCGACTTGTTCAGTATTGTGTCCTGGCTCTTGGAACATGGCTAAGGCTATGCAGTGGTTGGCTTTGGGAGCATCTGGATCTCTCAAATCACTAAGCTTTCTGTCTTACTCTGTCCTTAGTGACACTGTGTGGCCACTGCTGTTCTAAGGGCTTTTTGTAATTTCTCACTTTAGCCCTACAGATGATCTGTCAGGATTGGACCCAACTGGGGTGTTAGCAACCCCAGGTGATCCACCACCAGGACCCCATCTCCAGCACAAGAGGCTCTGCCTTTCCCTGTTGCAACTCTTTAAAGCCCCATCACCTTCCGGCAAACATTTTCAGGCCAGTTTGCCAGGTCTGCGGCCAAACTGGCCAAACTGTACTTGTAAGAGGAGTGTAGTCCATTGCACACCAGCTGTGTCTCAACAAAGTTGACTTTTTAAACAACCTCCTCACAAAGACAAGCCTGCCGTGCAGCTCTAAGTCAAGAAGGAGACTAGAGACCGAGTCTAGCCACTCCCAACAACTAGGAACAGCTTTATGCTTGAAGCTGTTTGATCAAGCTGTTTTTACTCCAATTTTCATCCCCAGGGAAAGGAAAGTCTCTCCAGCAACGCAAGGCCAAGCCTCCGAAGAAGCAGGAGGAGAAGGAGAAGAGGGGCAAGGGGAAGCCCCAGGAGGATGAGCTGAAGGACACTCTGGCCGACGACGACAGCTCCTCCACCACCACAGAGACCTCCAACCCCGACACAGAGCCACTCCTCAGGGAGGTATGTGGGCGTTCACAATTGGACCTCAGACTGCCTAGCTCAGTGCACATTAATGTCTCATGTGTCATGTCTCTCCTGCTGAGCATGTGTCCTGTGTGTTCAACATGCCTGCACTCTCCCCCTGCAGAAAGCAGCCCAGCTCTGATGCTGGGCGATTCTGTTCCCCCCACCCCCACCCCACCCCCAGAAGAGCATTTGGAAATATTAGAAACTGAAACCATGCTGAAGTTAGCGAGCAGCAGGATAATTAGCATCACACTACCTCATGAAGTCTGTTCATGGCTGTAAACATCAAAGGGGAGAAGGAACTGGACCTATTCACTGTCTAGTAATGCTGGGAGTGGGGCTCAGTCACAGCTCACCCCCAAAACAGGGCAACAGTGGCTCTCCCAGAGGGAGTAATGTAACTGGTCTTTGCTACTTTTTGGGTTCTTCTGTTTTCCACCCTTTATCCACCCCCATCCCCGTTTTACCCCCTAACACTATGTAAGAGAAGAACAAGGACAGAGGAAAAAGAGATCTCTGAGCCCAATTTCTTTTCCTTTTCTTTCCCTTTTGGTTTTTTTGAGACAGGGTTTCTCTGTGTAGCCCTGGCTG
>NC_034594.1:17431073-17432143 GCF_900095145.1 Mus pahari | reverse complement strand
CCTCGAACTCAGAAATCCACCTGCCTCTGCCTCCCGAGTGCTGGGATTAAAGGCGTGCGCCACCACGCCCGGCTCCTTTTGTTTCTTCTTTGAACATGGCCACTAACAAACCACAACCAAACCTCACTAAACAACCAATAACCACCTAAGCCACCTCTGAAAAGTCCCTGGAATTCCAGACATCATACAATCACAGAAGTTATTTGCAGCTGGAGAACCATACTTCTGCTAGGACACAGGGAAATCACGGTCACCTGCTCTGGACAGTCCGAAGCAGCCCTTCAACCCTCCTCCTGGGATTAAAACGAAGAAAACATTCTTACTAAAGAAACTGAAATACAAGAATTCTCAAAAATGTCACTACAGAGTAGGTTCAAGATGCCATTAGTGGTCACTGGAGCCAGAGCCCAGCCTAGGATACATGAGCACGTGAGGTCAGCAGCCCGCAGTGACATACCATTCAGAATAGTGCAGCAGAGCCCGCAGGCCACCCCTGTGCACGTGTCCAACAGTGTGTCGTGTAAGTGCTGGGCCGAAAGGCAGGCTTGGACTTGCCTTTGGCAGTTCTTGTTTTAGGTGAGTGTGTTCAGATCTACACTGTGGATCAGAATCTGGCTTCTGGTTTCCTTCTAATGGCCTAAGGAGTCAGTTCATAAGCAGTCACGGCTCTGTCCCCTGGGTGATTTCATATTTCCCATAGGATGTACATGTCCCCCGTCCCCTTCACAGTGCCTTGCAGTGGCCTGGTGCCCTGTCTGATTCCATTTGTAACCTGTGCTGAAGCACTGGACTTAGTTCCTGTTTTAGCAAATGACCAGAGAAGTATAGCATCGGCAAGCAGGTACTGAGCCATACATACCCACAGCACTGGGGAGAGTACTGAGCCATACATACCCACAGCACTGGGGAGAGTACTGAGACATACATACACACAGCACAGTGGGGAGAGTACTGAGACATACATACCCACAGCACTGGGGAGAGTACTGAGACATACATACCCACAGCACTGGAAAGAGTACTGAGACATACATACTCACAGCACTGGTGAGAGTACTGAGACATACATA
>NC_034594.1:17366117-17430766 GCF_900095145.1 Mus pahari | reverse complement strand
GTGGGGAGAGTACTGAGACATACATACACACAGCACTGGGGAGAGTACTGAGACATGCATATGCACAGCACTGGGGAGAGTACTGAGATATACATATACACAGCACAGTGGGGAGAGCACTGAGACATACATACCCACAGCACTGGGGAGAGTACTGAATCATACATACACACAGCACTGTGAGGAGAGTACTGAGACATACATACCCACAGCACCATGGGGAAGGTACTGAGCCATACATACCCACAACCCTATAATCTCTGCTGGATATGTCTTATAAGATGAGACCAAGTTATACTCCCGGTACTTTAGTAAGAAGCTACTAATTGATGCTGCCACTGCCCACTGCACATAAATGTAATCTGATTTTACACTTTTAAGACTCATCAGAAGACGATTACACTAAGTTAAAAACAGCTAAGACATTGATGGAGGTTCAACAGATTTCAAAAAGGGAGTTTATGGGGACAGCATCATACTATATACCTGTAAACCCAGCATTCTGGAAGCCCAGACCTGTGAACCTGGGTTTCAAGGCCAAGCCTGATTTGCACAGAAAACTCCAGGCCAGCGAGGAGCTCTGCAGTGAAGCTCTCATTTCTCAGGCTGCCCTGTATGGCTGTGCCTTGGGTTGTGGTTTCATTTCCATCGTCTTGCTAATCCTTCTGAGCACCTGCATCTGCTTCTTTACAGGATACAGAGAAACACAAGGGGAGACCTGCTGTGCCTGACAAACAGGAAAGTGAGCTGTCTCAAGGGAAGGCCAAGAGCAAAAAGCTCTTAAATGCTAAGAAAGAAATCCCAGCAGATGTGAAAGGCAGGTGAGGATCGCGGGGGTTGCTGCTGGGAGCCGGGCATTGCTTCAGTCACTTCTCTAAGGGAGGGCATGGGCAGTAGAAGCCACTCACTGCTGCTCCTCTAGGCCTCTGGTGTCTAATGTCTACTAGTCAGGTGGATGCTCAGGGGTGTGCACCTGACTCTGATGCCAGGCATGTGAGGGCAGGGTTAGCAGTCCGTTGTGAAGGCTTGGTTTAGTACATACCCACAGCACCGTGTGGACAGAAGTAACCTTGACGGGCACCCGCTGGTAAGGAGCTAACTTTTCTCAAGAGCTTGGCATCTGCAGTGTCACAAACCAGGGACGCAGTTGGGATCTAGAATTCTGTGCTGTAAACCTTGGAAGAGTTATAACTTGTTCTCGGATGGTGTCCCCAATTAGACAAGCCTACCATGGAAGAACTCTAGTACCCACAGGGCAGAATTCAGGCAGGCCCCATAAAGAGGCTTTCTCTGGACTGCTTCCCAAGGAAAAGGATGTGTTGAGCTGATGGGTTGTTGACTAAGAGTTCTTCATATTTTCATAAATGGGGTAGCATCTTCCTACTGAACTGATGTCAGGGTTAGCATTGTGGAGGTGATGGTTGATGGCAGGTGGGGAGGTGAGGCGGGAAGGACGGAGGGTCTCTTATCATTGTTACCTCCATGTGCCCCAGAAAGGGCCTCTCAGGGTGTGAGACATGACCAAGCTGTCATCTGAACCTCTCTCACCCTTGATGACGGAATTTTTTCAAGTCAGTTGGCTGTTGTCCATTGTATTTAAAAGCTCTAAACTTTTTTTTTTCTGGAAACCTTCTGGCTTAATTTAGGAATATTGAATTAGCAAAAAATAAAAAAGTCTGGCGCCTTTTTTTCTTTAAAGCCAATTAATTTTACAGTGGCAAAGTTAAACTTTGTAAAATAGACACCCCCACAGTTACAGATAACTTACCTAAAAATAGCTCACACAACCTCTACCAGGCGGTGGTGTCTGTGTTTTAGGTGTCTTCTGCCATTTTTAGAATATGGAATTTTAAACTAACCCTGCCAGTCAGAAGCAGAAGAACAGAAAATTGTGTAACACTGCCCATAAATGGCATTCTTGGAGTTTTTGTTTGTTTTGGGGGTGGGTGGGGTTTTTGTTGTTGTTCCAGTTTGTTACACCACTGTGGACCCACCCCCTTATAAAGTCTAAGCAAGCTTCTTTGCAGTGTGTGCTCTTGCAGGAAGTCACACTTGGCCTTCCTTATTTTCTTGGTCTAACAAGGAGTGGAAGAGTCCTGAGGATTTGGGGGCTACTGGGTCTGAAAAGCTGGAACGATTTTGATGTTTGAACTCTACTGTGAATGAGTACAGTGGTTTATTTTTGACCTTGAACCTAGAAGAAATTAGCAGCAGCCTAGAAATGAGAACTTGGGGTTAGAGGGGTACAGGAAGAGCTTGAACATCAGAGCAAGGTAGGGGTCTAAGGGAATGTGCTGACGTTACATGCATAAGCTCTGGTGCAGGAAGCATACTCATTTGAGAGGCACAGCTCAAAAAAATGCCTGCTCAAGGCTGGCTATGGTGGGGTGTTTATTTCGAGCTACTCAAAGGCTGAAGAGCATCTTCAGGGCCAGCTCAAGGGCTAGCATGAGCCACACCTGTGCAACTCAGTAGGCCTGTCTCAAAGTAAAGAACCTGCTCAGTGGGAAAGAACCTGACTGGGATAAGCAAAGATCCAGATTTACCACCCAGCACCGGGAAAGAAGGAAGTAGATTTGTACAAACTTTGCAGACCTGTCCCAGCAAGCAGACTGTCAACTTTCCTGCTGTCAGCAGCCAACACTGTCACCAGCCTTCTCAAGGTCTGACTGACCTTGATGGGCATCACAGAAACTGCTCTGTGAAGAACACCTTTGTCCTGCTCTGCTACATTACTTGAACTGATGCTCTATTGGGTTAAAACTTGACTCCCACCCATGTCAGAATTTCTGTTGGAAAATACATTCAGGAGCACGGTGTGGAAAGGCTCGGTCGTAGCACAGCTGCCCTTGCTGGTTCCGTGCAGCAAGTTCATGCCCACATTTCCTGAAGCAGACACTGCACTCCAATCAGAGAAGCAGAGGTTAGACCCTCACAAGTACACATGTATACATACACACACTCCCACTCCCAGAATGTCTAGCGCACAGAGTCCACGTTTAGAACTAGGTAGGTAATGGCTTAGGAGACTAAATAGGGCATGCAACTGAACTATGGGCTACTTCCATTCTTGATGACTTACAGCCTTGCTCTAAACATCAGGACCAACGGTGTCTACATCCTTGTTTCTCTTTCAGTTCCTTTGAACTACCGTACACTCCCTCACTGGAAAATAAACAGCGTAGAAATCTCCCAACCAAGATTCCTCTTCCAACTACACTAGCAAGTGGATCCAAATCACGAAATCCCCAGAAAACAAAAGGTATCATGTTGATCACAGGTATTTTCGATTCACTGGTTTCATGACTGCCAGTGCTTGGTGGTAGCTGTGCAGTAGCTGCTAGCTGTGTTGGGAAGCCTGTGAGGGCTGTGCTGAGGGTTCCCTGAAGCGGGCTCATGAGAGAAAGCCCTCCCCACATTAACTTTCCTTTCTGAATTCTGTGCAGGTATAAATAAGTTAGTGGAAAACAGACCAGTTGCCTTCTCAAAGTCCCTCCCCAGCAGTCAAGAACTAGGCAATACCAGCAGCTCAGAGGGCGAGAAGGACTCTCCTCCACCTGAGTGGGATGCTGTGCCGCTTCACAAGCCCAGTAGCCGTAAGTGTGGGTTTGGAAGCCACTGTGGTCCATGGCCGCCCCTGGGTCCAGTAGCTGCTGGATGGGGAGATTATTTCCAGAAGTGACTATTGTGGGTGGCTATAGTGCATCTGTCTGGCCAGGGGCTGGTCTACTTACCCCAGAGAAGGTAAGAGGCCAGAGCTCTTGGGCCAGCGAGAGGAAAGCCCGATGCCCGGGCCCATGTCTGTACAGCCCTTTCGTGCTTTCCTGCTCAGAGAACACCTCGGCCTGGCCCCAAGCCCTTTACTCTACTCTCACCATCAGCCCCACTGGACTGGGCTCCGCTGTCTCCAGTGTGGGCAGAGGAAGCCAGGGAGTGACCAGTGCACACTGTCACTGTCCCTTTTGGACACATCTACTGCCTTAGTGCCCAGTTTTCCTGCTTCTCCCTTTGATCTTCCATCTTCCTTAGACCCCACCTTCAGGTGCATATTTGCAGGACACTGCTGGCTTCAGAGCTTTAGGTTTGTCCACTAAGGCTGAGTCGGGACAAAGCATTAGTCAGAGGACTCTATCCCGTGTGCACGGTCAGGATCCATTCAGCAGCCCTTGGCTGGAGGTTTACCTTGCTTGGGTTTCTGTTGTTCTCATGAGGCACCATTACCATTGAGGAGGAAAGGATTCAGTCAGCTTATGCGTCCACATCACTGTCTGTCTACCCCAGTGCAGAGGCCATGCGGTAATGCCTACTGGCTTGCTCCCTCAGCCTGATTCCATAGCACCTAGGACCACCAGGGTGGCATTGGCCACTCCCATGTCCATCCAGAAAGTGCCTCACAGACTTACCTAGATCCATTCTTGTGGGAGGTTCCCTTTTCTCAAATGGCCTTAGCTTGTGTCAAGTTGACTTAAGAATAGCCAGCACAAGCCGCGCGTGGTGGCGCACGCCTTTAATCCCAGCACTTGGGAGGCAGAGGCAGGTGGATTTCTGAGTTCGAGGCCAGCCTGGTCTACAGAGTGAGTTCCAGGACNGAGGCAGGTGGATTTCTGAGTTCGAGGCCAGCCTGGTCTACAGAGTGAGTTCCAGGACAGCCAGGGCTACACAGAGAAACCCTGTCTCGAAAAACTAAAAAAAAAAAAAAAACAAGAGTAGCCAGCACAAACTCTGTACTGGGAAGGAAGCCAAGAATGTTCTTCACAGCTTAAAAGGCAAGGAAGGTGCCACGGAAGGCTACCCCAGGGAGAAGTGCCTGAAGCCAGAGGTTCTCTAACTTCACAAAGCAATATGAAGGTTCTCTTCTCCCACTTCAGGCCTTATTCCAGCCTTGTTCTGACCCTCAGTTCTGTTCCATCTGCCTTTGTCAAGCGCATCTGCACACAGAGCTTCCCCGACAGGTTTCAGGAGACACAAGCCAAAACACACACACACACACACACACACACACACACGCCAGCAGGAAAGCTGCTTGCACTTACAGGTGGCAGAGTCAGCCCACGGTCAGCTGACTCTGTTGCGTTTAGGTCTATAGCAAAGCAGGAAGCATGACGGAAGGATGTGGCAGAGCAGAGCTGCTCAGCTCGGTAGCTTGGAAGCAGAGAAGAGGGCACAGGGAGGGATGTGACCGTGAAGGGCAACTTTCTAGTAGTCTCTCTGTTGAGCGGCTAATCCACTGGCAGCCCTCGCAAGCCGTCACCTGCGAGTGAGCGAGCACTGCTGTTGGAACAAGCGCTGAACTCACCAGCCTTTGGGTGTGGCTCCCATCCAGGCTGCACCAGAGCGGGGCCTGCCCCCAGTAGTTCATCTTTCACCAGGGGCAGGTCAGAGAAGGTCCCACACAAGAAATGAACAGGGAAGGAAGGATCCGGGCATTTGTACAAAACATCAACCTTCAACAGCAATGCTGAATAAGCATACTGTGCTATGGAGACTTCTAAGAAGCTTATGAACAACTCAGGCAAGAAATGTCACACGCAGAGCATTGGTGATGAGCACTGGGCATGAGCAACAGCGGAGCAGCTATAGAGAGGTCATCTTTATGGTCACGAGTGGGCAGGCGGCAGGCTAAAGCAATGGTAAAGGCTATCGGTGCCACTGGTGGCATAGGAGAAAAAAGGTGACCTGGCCATGGAGAATGGGGCCATGGGCTTCAGGAGAAAGGAGCTACGCTCTGCACTGATGTCACAGGGTCCTGGCATGCCCCTGAGGACTTGGAGAGCAGCAGCGGGTGCTAGACAGCTTGAGCAGACATGTGATCAGCACAACAGACAAGCAGGACAGACTGGGAGGGAGCCCTGGGGATGCAGTGTGTCATGCCCAGCTGGGCAGAGTCCTGTCATGAACTCCTGTTAGGAACAGCACCCAGGGACACACAACAGCTGTGTGAGTGACACGTCTTCTGTTATCACTCCTCCTTCCAGTTGTAGTGCAGATGTGACACTGAAATATTGTAAAGTTTTTAAAGCAGCTGTGTAGATGTTTACAGTTCCAGGAATACTGAGAGCCACAGCCACACCTTCAGCCCCTGGGGCTGAGACAAGGAGCCTTGTTGGACGGAGGACATTGAGCCTGCGCACTTCATCTGCTGCAGGTTTAGCCCTGGAAGGAAGCCCAGCTCCCTCTGATCCTCAGCAGCCTCAGCTGCTCATGGGCAGCAGTGATGAGGCTGACTGCCCTGCCCTGCACTTGGGGAGCAAGTGCTTGTGTTCCCTGAAGCCCACAGGCACCAAGAGATGCACATCCCCCTTCTCCTCGGAACCTCTGAGTGGAATGCATAAGTCTTCATTTGTCTCCTTTATAGAAGCACTTGAATTTCACATCAAAAATGACTTAACTTTGAAAAGTACAGGTGAAACTGTCACATTAATGGGACCTTTTGTTAATTTCCAGCTACTGACAGTCTTTATAAACTGTCTCTGCAAACCCTCAATGCAGACATTTTCTTAAAACAACGCCAGACCTCGCCAACACCGGCCTCTCCTTCTCTGCCCTCCGCTCCCTGCCCATTCACATCTCGTGGCAGCTACAGCAGCATTGTCAACAGCTCTGGCAGGTAAGCTGCTCACCCCTGGTCGTCACGGTGACACATAGACCCCACGCTCTTGCGCCTGCTGCGCGTGAACCCATTTTCATTATTAGATCCCTTACCTGGGATGAGCTCGCCCTGTACTCCAGGTACCTGACCCCAGTGTTGACCTTATCCTGTCTGTGAACAAGTCTCTTACTGAGTTCTAGAACTGTGGCATCTCATGATGGAGCGCTTCACCTAAAGTGTTGAGTAGAGTGCATGAGCAGGCTGTGACCTCGAGTGTCACTGCTGTGTAACATGCTGGAGAGTAACACACTCCTCCCTCTGTGCCAACAGGCTTAGTATCACACAGGCACCATGTCCTCCAGACAGGCTCCTGCAGAGAATTCAGGAAGCCATGACCAACTGAGTGGAGGGGGCTTACTGACTGGGGACCCCCACTGTAACCATGTCCAGGGGACAGAGCCCTGATGAATGGACCTGTCCCACCAGCCCCACCATTGGCTGATATTCTCACAGGTTTCTTTGCCTTGGGGCAACCTTCAGGTTCTTCAAAATGTGGTCTCCACCTTTTCCCAGTCCCTAATTTGAGCTACCTACCTTGGTCTCTTTCCTCGATTTCCCAGAAGCCCTTCATTTGCCATATGGTTAAGCTCTCTTGGACCCCAGAACACTTCCACAGGGCTTCTCTGTGCTCTGAGCCATCCTGAACTGTCACCCTTGGGTGCCTGACACTCCTCCACTGTCAGCACCGCCTGTGAGGGGGAATTCTTTCCTTCTTGCTGTAGTGACACAAAAGCCAAGCAGACGAGCAGCAGCAAGAGCAAGCTGACAAAGGCGGCCTCTCTCCCGGGCAAGAACGGCAACCCCACCTTTGCTGCCGTCGCCGCAGGCTATGACAAGAGCCCGGGTGAGTGGCCTGCACCCAGGGCCTGCCACACCTGGACAGTGGGTGTGGCATATGGGCTCTGTCCAGCTGGGCCTCAAACTGACTCACAGTCCTTGTTGCAGGTGGGAATGGATTTGCTAAAATTTCTTCAAACAAATCAGATTTTTCCAGCAGCCTTGGCATTTCACACATTCCTGTTGACAGCGATGGCTCTGACAGGTGTGTGGCTCACCCTTGGGCAGCAATGAGGTTGAGACTCCCAGGGCGGGTGGCATCTTTCCTAGGCTCCCCCATCTCTGTGCTTTCATAGCCAAGCCCCCATTGACACAGCTCTCCGTGTGAAGCCGTAGGTGGCCAGGTTCACTAACCGCCATTTTGTGTATTTTCCCTTGCAACGTTCAGCTCGGGTTTGTGGAGTCCTGTCAGCAACCCCAGTAGCCCTGACTTCACCCCCCTCAACTCCTTCTCAGCCTTTGGAAATTCTTTTAATCTAACAGGTGGTAAGTATTCAGCCCTGGGTCTGTAAGTCAGAAGCCTGTAACAAGAAAAGGCATGCGACATGTTAGGGACACTTAGGACAGGAGACATGGCTGCCATCTGAGCAGGGGGTATCTTTTCAATGCAACAGCTGGTGATAGGTTATGTGGAAGTCTGGGGGAGGGACAGTTGTGCTTCTGTCATGGAAGGCTTCTGAAAACCCCGCACACACCAGGCAGCCTTGTGGAAGTCCTCCCTAACAGCCTTGCCCAGTGCAGCAGGACGCAGGGCAGAAATGCATGCTGGTTGGCTGTGCTCCACAGCACATGCTAAAGTGCTTCTAAGAGGGTCTGGTCTGAAGTCGGCTCCTGCATCTGCCGGGCAGTGTGCTTGCATTAGCTAAAAGATCAGGGTCGGACACGGCACCTTCTAGTGAGGACTGTGTTAGAAGTTCACACTGTGGCCTTGTATGTGCCTGTGTTCTTGGGAACATCCCAGAGTGTGGTGGGAGCTTAGAGGTCTGTGTCAGCTCACGCACATGGCACTGAGGGGTGTGGAGGTCTGTGTCAGCTCGCGCACATGGCACTGAGGGGTGTGGAGGTCTGTGTCAGCTCGCGCACATGGCACTNTCTGTGTCAGCTCGCGCACATGGCACTGAGGGGTGTGGAGGTCTGTGTCAGCTCGCGCACATGGCACTGAGGGGTGTGGAGGTCTGTGTCAGCTCACGCACATGGCACTGAGGCTGTGGTGCTGAGAGACTCATCTTGTCCCAGAGGCCAAGGAGGCTTGACCCAGTGTTTCATATTTCAGCAGTTTTCAGCAAACTGTCGCGATCCTGCAGTCAGTCGTCCCAGAGAAGTTGGAATGAGTTCAACAGTGGCCCCTCCTACCTTTGGGATTCTCCAGCCACAGACCCCAGCCCTTCCTGGCCAGCCAGTTCCAGCTCCCCAACCCACACAGCCACCGTGAGTGCCCAAGCCCTATCCTTGTCATTACCAGTTCTGTCTGTCATGTGGACTGTGCTGGCAGTCACACCACAGAGACCATAGTGGAGGGCTGTGTTGTCGGGTCACACTGTTCTGTGAGCTGCCTGAGGCGCCCTTCAAAGCCATTAGAGTCAGGACAGTCTGAGGAAACTGAGGGGCTGTGGTTGAGGCCCTGGCTTCCTCCTCTAGAGTCCATCGTGCTCAGCCTCTTCCACAAGTGCGGCCCTGGCGGCCCAATCTCTGGGATGGCCCCACTTCTCCCACAGCAAGCTGCCCAGTTGCACATGCATTGTTTCTGGGAAGCGCATAGCTCTAGCTCATGGCTGCATTTGCTTCTACTCTAAATTTTCTGCAAAGATTATGCATCCTGGAAGTGCTCTGGCCAAGAAAAATAATAGCTTCATCCCTCACAAAACAATAGCAGAGACTTGGCCTTAGAAAGCCCCAGTGCTGTGAAGATGGTGCCACAGGAAAGCCCGTCTCCTTAGTAATAACCCTGACTCTGGTTTATAGCATCATGGCCACTCTTAAAAGCAGACCAGCAAGTTCTCTCTACACTCCAGGTAGTCATTCGGACCCTGGGCTTTGCAAACCACTTTTCCACACCACTTGGTTAACTTTGCATCTTGATATAAGTTAGTGTAGCCAGGACCCACGCAGGCGCCTGTGCCTCAGGGAGACCTATGCACAGAAAGCAGGCTGGTTGCACTGGGTCCGCCAGCCAGGCTCCATCAGCCTTCAGTAAAATACCAGACCCTGCTATGGCTAACTGTCTGGAGGATTCTTTAAAATAATAAAAACGGGAGAAGTCTGTGGACCGCGCAGTCCCCGCCAGCCTTGCTTACCCCACACTCGATGTCGTGTTCCTTCTGTTTTGTCGTAGTCCATCCTTGGCAACAGCAGTGGCTTGTGGTCCACCACTCCATTCAGCAGCTCCATCTGGTCCAGCAACATCCATAGCAACCTTCCTTTCTCCACTCCAACAAACACACTGTCCAGCATCGGCCTCATGGGCACGGAAAACTCCACCGCCGCCCACACCTCTTCCGCCTCTGGTCCGGCTGACGACTTGGGACAGACCTACAACCCCTGGCGGATATGGAGCCCCACAATTGGAAGAAGAAGCTCTGACCCTTGGTCTAATTCGCACTTCCCTCATGAAAATTAAAATTAAGCAAAAATCGAAGTGGGGGCCCCTCATCTAGATCATGATATGCCAGTTTCCAAGACATCTTCTGAAGGCCCTTACTGCTTCAAGCCCTCTCCCTCCTCCTCGCAGGGCAGGCTTGGTCCACTCGCTCCTCTCACATCTTTCTTGCAATTATGATACTCTGAGATTCGCTGTTGTACTTGTAGACAAAGTCTGGACTCAGCCACAAACTTCTACAACCTGTCCACCTGAAATCTTGACTTACCCAGTTCCCCACCTGTCTCTTCCTGCCTTCTTTATCTGTAAGAACACAAATTTGGCATTACAGTTAAGGGAGTGATTTGAATTGATTGACAAGTCCTGGCATGTGACAATTTTACTAAATTACCAAGTTTGGTTTTTAATAATTTCACAATATTATGCGCCAAGATCTAATTTTAAGAACGTCTGAGGACTTTGTGCTGAAATACAGAGTATTTTTTTAAAGTAACGCTATCCTGGTTTAAAAGCAGACTACAGAAATGTAAGCCAGCGTAAGAGCATTGGCTGGATGTAAAGTGCCCAGCGGGAACCACACGTACTCTGCGCTGTTTGTACTTGAGGTATGTACCATTTGTATACCTGAGTTTATTTTAAAGATAAACTGAAATGCACACAGCCAAGTCTTGACATTACAAGATTGTGTATTTCTTAAAATACAACTTTGTGTTGTACTTTGAAATAAATGATGCTTTTTTCAAAAGCCTTGAATTGTTTTGTTTTGCTTTTTTACACTAGCTGCATTTCCCGCCATGGTTGTCCATGGTGCTACTGAGTGTCCCTCTGGAGGTGATGAGTAAAGAGGTGTCTGGCCTGTCAGGGCTACAGCTAGCTGTGGGCTATTAAAATCCTCCTGGCGATCAGAGGGTCCCTGACAGGCAGTGACCAGAAGCCTGTTGGGATTCGCCCAGGAATCGGCTTCCCTCTGCCTCTGACCTAAACACAACAGCTTCGGAGAAAAAGCTGCTACCATCTCCTGGCCATTTGTTGTGTCCACACGCACCTGAAACCTTGGGTATCTGTACTTGGCCTCTGAGGGGCTGTGGAGTTTCCAACTGAGTGACCGTGACAGCATAGAGCCCTCAGGGAGGCCACCCACACATCCACTCTGCCCGCTGTCATCCTTCTCAAAAATGGGCCTTGTGCTGGGCACAGGAAGGGCCTTAGACTACCGGCAGCACTGCCCAGTGTTGCATTCCTGAAAACTGGGGCAGCTGACGGGAGGGTAGATAGAGGAGGCAGTTGGAAGTCTTGGTGGCAGTTTTACCCACCAAGAAAGGGTCTTTAGCACTTCAGCCACACCATTAGTCTGGATGGATCCGAAGCTGGGAGATGGAACCACGTGGAGGCAGAGAAGCCAGCCTCAGGCAGCAGTACTGTCTGGAAACTGAGTCCTCAGGACTGACTAAAAGACTCCAGAGTCTAGGAGACAGAGATTTGCGCACACCTAAGACATGTGTCTTTTTAACAAACTGTTGACCCTTTTCCAACCATAAGTCCCCTACAGCTTCTCCAGGAAGAACCCACAGTCTACACAGGAACAATAGCAGCACACCGCAATCCATCCATCTGGGTTCTAACTCCCCTGGCGGTCCTTCCTGCTTCAGCATGCTTTTCTTGTCCTTATTTCCAGGATTTTACAGACAAAGGACTGCTAGGTAACTAGGAGCTGTGAACATGTTCTGAGGCTAGTTACATGGTGAAGAACTCAACGCGCCCTGCGATGGGCCGCGCCGTGTGTATGCACCGTCCTATAGTATGGTTTCTAATCTAGCCCTCCCTGCTTTTCATCAGAACCAGCAAGGTCACTATGGATTTCCTCTTTGGGCTTCCTGGACAGCTAGAGCTGGCCTGTAGAGCTGGTTCCTGGCCTTGTAGCCCTGTTGGTTAACAGGCTTTCTTGTGCACTTAGGAAGTGAGAGCGAAAGTAAGGCATACAATCTACTCCAGGGAAAGAGCAGAGCTCTGCACAGATAAGCTTCCCACAGACAGGGCTGGAGGGATGGTTCAGCAGTTAGAGCACTTGCTGTTGTCAAAGGCTCCCTCAACCACCTGTAACTCCAGCTCCAAGGATCCAGCAACCTCTTTGGCATCTGCAGCCATGCACATACACATATGATCACACACGTGTACATACAACATGCAAGCACATAAATAATGAAAAGTAAACCTTTGCAATATAAAAGGACAAATGTTACTAGCAAAGCTCTACCATGTTTAGGGTACAGTGGGGGACTTACTTGCTCATAGGGTCCCCCGAGGTTGCCAGATTATTCTCATTTTACCCATGAGACATTCCTTGGCCAACTTGAGGAACACCATACAGCTGTTAGGAGAGAAAGAGTTCCAGGGAGCCCAGGTTCCCCCTGATATTTCCAACAGTAAGTATCCAGGCAGGCAGGCATGTGTGCTCAGTGCTCACCTACAAACTACAAGCTGAGAGCTAGATTTTTGAGGCAGAAGAACAAAATTTAGACAGACAGAAACCTAGGACAACAGAGGTAAGTAAGAGGTGAATTACCCTGGCATTTGCTACCCAGCTCCACATCCAGGGGAGGAGAGCATCAACCTCTGGAGGGCAGGGGAGGGGGGCGGTGTGCTCCAGCATTTGGCCATTTCTGGGGTAACCTGAGATCTGTGCAGCGGCTCTGCTTTAGAAGAGGGCTTCCTGCCATGTCACCTTTCAGTGGCCCCAAGTATGCCACATCCTAGAACCATCTCACGAAGGCTGCTAATGCCTGTGTCTGGATGGCTCTGGCAGCCAGAAACCTACATAGTCACACATCCCACTAGACCCTGCGCTGGCCGGGGAGTCGCTGCCTCTAAAGCCCAGGGTGGGTTATCCCATGACAGCAGCTTGGAGACATTGGTTGTACCCCAGTGCAGTTGTCCACAGCAATGGTAAATCAACCGGGTGCCCAGAAGGGAGACCACGGGGGAGAAACGCAAACTAAAGTTTCTTCTGAAATACCCTTTGCCTCCACGGTTCCCAGCAGACAGGAGGCAGCCTGACCATACTAAAATAACCATTTGGACACACCCCCAAAGCTCCGCCCTTCTGGAAATGCATCCTGTAGGAATCCCGCTTGGGAAGGAGGCGATGAAACCCAGCAGCCAAATCCTGCCACGTGGAAATGTGTAAGCCAAACAGATGGAGACCCGCAAGACGGCTGTAAGACTGCTCAGAAAGTTGTGCTATTGGTGACCCCTCAATGCTGCTCTAAGGCTGGCAACAGTAACCACCATGTCTCTTTTGGCCCTGAATAAAGACGGGGTGTCACTATGTAGCCCTGGCTGTCTTAAAACTCACTCTGAAAACCAGGCTGGGCTGAAATTCACAGAAATCTGCCCATCTCTGCTGGGTTTAAAGGTGTGCGCCACCACTGCCTAGCAAGAGTGTAATTTTTTAGAAGAATTTATTTTTATTAAGTGTTTGTGTGTGTGTTGTGTATGTATTGTATGTGAGAGGGGGGAGATGGGGAGAGGGAGGGAGAGGGAGAGAGAGAGAGAGAGAGAGAGAGAGAGAGAGAGAGAGAGAGAATACACATTTGCTCATTGCCAAAACTGTTTGATCACTGGACCTGAAGTACCAGACAGTTGTGAGTCTCCCGATGTGGGCACTAGGAAGAACAGTAGGTACAGTAAGTGTTATTAACCACTGGGCCACTTTGTCCAGCCCCCCCCAAAGCATACATGTAATGGAAAGACAATACTAATAAAATTATGTATTCTGAAATAAATGAAACAAATAGCAATCTTAGAAATGAAGAGCTCAGCAGATAACAGAAAATACAGCTGAGTGGCAGGTGTGGCAGGGCACCCCTTTATCTCAGCAATCAGGAGGCAGAGGCAGGGGGATCTCTGTGAGTCTCCAACCAACCAAGGCTACACAGGGAGACTGTCTCAGACAAGGCACTGCGGGGCTGGTCCTCCTGCAGAGGACCTGGGTTCAGGTCCCACCACCCACACGGTGGTTTACAATCCTCTATAACCCCAGTTCCCAGGAGATGTGGTGCAAGAAAATAAATCTCAAAAAGGCCATTTCTTAGAAGGAAAAATAGGGACCTTCTCAGGCCATTAAACCTGAGGTGAATCCACAGTCCACAGTCTAGGACAGCCCCTTCAGGGGTTTCTAAAGGAGCCTTATGCCTCTGCATCCAGCCAGAATAAAGTGGTTTTTTCTTTTCTGCATGCACTCAGCTAGAAGTCTTCATACTTCCTGCATTCACAGTGGTAATCTCTCTTTTTTTCTGGGTGTAAAGTTAATATTTTATTCAAAGATGACATGAAATTGGGAACAATGTGGGATGAGGAGATAGCAGGAGAGTTGGAGGGGGAGGGGAGCATCAATAAAATCAATTTATATTGTATGCATGTGTGAAACATCCAAAGAATAATGATATACTTTAAAGTCATTTCTGGCTTTGATTTAATAAGACCTGGCATCGTGGTGCTATAAGGTCAATTTTAAAAAATAACAGGGAAGAAAATAGTCTAATAGAGTATTAAGGTATTATAATAAAAAATGATAAAATCGATATAATATTCTATAAAATATGAAATTTAAGAAATATACTTGCAAACTTCCAAGAGGTCAAAGAACTAAGAGAATTTTTTTTTTTTAGCTTTAGGAGTTAGAGAGATGGCTCAGCAGTTAAGAGCACTGGCTGCTCTTCCAGAAGTCCTGGGTTCAATTCCCAGCAACCACATGGTGGCTCACAACCATCTGTAATGGGATCTGATGGCCTCTTCTGGTGTGTCTGAAAATAAATAAATCTTTAAAAATGTTCAGCCTTATTATTATTATTGTGTGTGAGCACAGGTGCGCACGAAGCATTGTCTGTCAGCTCCAGCAGAAATTCAGGACTCATTACCCTACTCCGTCTAGCCCACTCTGTGACTACAAATGACCCAGACGAGCCACGTGAGGGGAACACAAGGTCTGTCCGGTAAGGTCCAGTTACTTCACCTCCAGTGATGCTTCAAGGTTTCACATACATAGCACATGCTCAGATTTTGCTCCTTTTATGGCCAAAAAATCCTCCATAGATGTTCATGGTGAATTTGGCTCATTTATCACCTGGTGAAATAGGCACATACATTTTCTCTCTCCAGTATTTATCGCTGCGCAATTACAATCTCCTCGTCCCGCTCTCTGTGTTTCCGAGAGGCTAAAGAGCCTGCTCAGCAGTTAGCAGCATGTTCTTGCAGAGAACTTGAGTTCAATTCCTAACACCCATATCTGGTGGCTCACAGCCACTTTTAACTTCAGCTCCAGGGGCTCTAACGCCCTCTTCTGGCATCCCTGGGCACTGCATTCAAGTGTGCAAACCCGCACTGACATGTATACACATCAAAAATAAATGCATTTCTCATGTGTATGGTACATGTGTGGTGAATGCATGTTCATATGTGTGTGCTTGTGGAGACCCAGTGGAGGAGGAGATGCTGGCCTCATGCCACAAGAGCCAATGGTAAGACATGTCACCACCCAGCCCAAGGGGGGCCCACTGCCCTACACCCCGCACAAATCAGCCACTCGAGTCCTGAGCCGTCGGGCCTGCAGAACATCCACCGCATCTATTCATCAGCTGGCTCGACCCAGTTCAGACCTTCAGCTTAACAGGTGCTACAGACATAGGCCCCCAGTCTCCCCCAGCGCCCACGTCCAAAATAGCTGTTCCTAAAGCCATGCCACCTCCAAACCCACTTGGTCTGAGGCCCTGTCCCACCCCTACAGGCTGTGGAATCCAAACAGTGAGCCTAATGGGCGGTGCAGACTGGGGCCCCACTTGGGAGACTGAGGCAGATAGAGCATGAGTTGAAGGCCAGCTTGAGCCAGAAACTGAGCAAGCTGGTGGAGAGCTTACCTAGCATGCGCAAAACTCTGGGTTCATTCCCCTGCACCCCGTAAAACTAAGAATGCTGGTCCCTGCCTGTAATCCCAGCACAGGAAGTGGAGGCAGGAGGATCAGAAGTTCAAGGTCGCCTCTAGCTACTCAGTGACTTTTAGGCTACCCCGGACTTCAGGAGAACCCCGTCACAAAAACAAACAAATAAATAAAAACGGGGGCGGGGGCGGGGGCGGGGGCGGGGAAGCAGGCTGAGTAAATTCAGTTCCCAGCACTTGAAAGGTGGCTGATGACCATCCATAACCCTAGCTCCAGGGGACCTGACACCCTCTTCTGACCTCTGTGGTCACAGGCATGCATGGGATGCACCGACATACGTGCGGGCAAAACATTCACAGGTGCAAAAATAAAACCACGAAACTGAATGGTGACTGAGCCACCCAGTCGTTACTCCTCCGGACATGTAAGGGCAGCGAGTACAAGGCAGGAGCCAGCAGCTACAGAATGTCAGTGGACTTGCTGGATCGGGGGCGACATCCACAGGCAAAGCAGAACCTGTGGTTAAGAAAAGTCTAGGAGACCGGGGGATGGGGCTACAGGAGCAGATGATATTGGAAAGGAACAAGGAGGGATGTCCCACCGTACAGCCTCATGGGGCGGCGGTGGACTCGGCCCCTACTCTGAGCCATGCTTCTGCGCTTTTCCTAGGCTGCTGCCGCCCCTCCCCCTCCTCCTGGCTGCTGGTGGCAGAGAAAATGGGAGAGTTTCTCTCTAAAGCCAGGCTCAAGCGTCCGGGCTTAAAGCGTCCTGCGCAAGCGTCCTTGTCGTTCCCCGTACCTTTGAGATCTTCCCATTCGTTGTTCTACATTTACTTTCCCTTTTCAGTCGACGCACCCATAGAGAAACTGAGGCACGGGAGGGCTAAACAACTTGCCCCCGGGGCAATAGGGGCTAAATCTATAAACAGCAGAAAAGCGGGCCACGCTAAAATACAAAGGCACAAGAGCCAGGACATGTTCTGCGAGCGGGTGCGGAGCCCGGGTCCCAGAGGCTGGCAAGAAGCATCCTGCAAACGGGCCTGGAATGAACCCTCTGCAGGCGGGGGGACTGAGGGCCTGAAGATCAGAGGCGAGTCTGGATTCTGTTCCCTAGCCAGAAGCTGCCAGAATAAAGACAGGTGAGCGCCCTGTGCCAGGAACCGAGCCCGCCTTTGCCTTGACTGTGGCGCCATCTGGTGGTACTGTTTTAGAACTACAACCTCTTCAGAGGATTCCATCAGTGCCAGGCCTTTCCCAGTGTACTAGATATCCACGTGGATGATGTTTTAATACCAAACCAAATAGTGATGCTGACAATAAAACAAATAAAAACAAAAATGTATTTAGTTTCTTAAAAGTTTGTGCAATAATATGTGTCACTGGGCTGGAGAGATGGCTGAGTTCAATTCCCAGCAACCACATGGTGACTCACAACCATCTATAATGAGATTTGATGCCCACTGAAGACAGTGACAGTGTGTACTCACATACATTAAATAAATAAATAAATAAATAAATAAATAAATAAATAAATAAGTAAATGAGTAAATAAATAATATAATTATCCAATAACAAGTGAATTTTAATGCAACTGAAATATTTGCAGAAGGAACCATTTCCAGCAGCCGCTAAATCCTACCACTGAGGAAATTTTTTCTTGATTAACTTATTAGTTTTAAAGAAATTTAAAAGGCTGTTTAAGTTTTAATATTGTTTATGAATTAGTAATACAGCTTACATATGCAGTAGTAGAGTCATCTTCTAATGAAAACCGCTTATCTCGCTATTCTCAAGGCACTGCTAAGGGGTTTTCCCTAGGTTTTGGTTTTTTTGTTTTATCTTGGCTTTGTTTTTTTTTTTTTTTTTTTGCCTGTTTGGAATGTGTGCTGTTGACGTAGGGTCTCATTATGGAACCCAGGCTCACATACAACTTGTAACCTCCTTACCTCAGCCCCATCAGTAAATCTTCAACACCAAATGAGGCAGAGTAGGGAAGTACTCAGTGCTCAAGGGTGCTTACTACCTTTCTAGAGGAACCGAGTTCGATTCCCAGCACCAGTGTCAGACATCACAACCCCCAGAAATTCCAGCTCCTTTGGCCTTCCCAGACACCTGAAAGCATGCACAATTTACCCCTGAGACGCAGCCAGGTAGCCAGGCAGACAGACAGACAGGCAGGCAGGCAGCCAGGCGGGCAGGCAGCCAGGCAGGCAGGCACGCACACACGCACACACGCACACACGCACGCACGTACGCACCTAGGTGCGCACGCACAGAATGAAAACAAATAGTTAAACCAAAATAAGCTCTGTACTGGATCTAACGTTATTGTCTCAGCATTGTCCTGCTGACCAGACCCTATGTGCGTGTGTCAAGGCTCCGAGGCTCCTCGCTGCCCTCAACCCCATTCAACAATTCTCCTGTGACCCCCACAAAACTTCCAGAGCCTTCCCAGAGCATCCGGCTTCCCACCACAAATAACAACAAACTTTACTTTCCCAGAATTCCCAGCAAATCTCATCTCTCATTGGCTCCAAGTGTGATATGCCCCCCTGTCCCCACCTCCCATCCCCAAGTCACTCTGGCCAAGGGAAGGAGGCATTGGTTTGCTGCTGAGGGAGGAGCCGATCTCGCTGAGGGCACAGGTGGCACAGTCGAACCATTAGAATCCTGTCTCCAGCCCACCTCACCTGTTGGGGTATGCCCTCCATTATTTCTTGGGTAGGGAAACTGAGGCAGTAAGACTTGGGGAGTTCTAAGTGGGACTGTACCTGAACTGACACTTGGGATATGGACTAGCTGTGACTGCGGGGCCGGGCCGGGGCAGATGTGGGGGCGGACACTGGCAACAACCCAGTCAGGACAGGTGTAAGAACTGGGTGTGAGGACCCCCTAAAGAGGCCAGAAAACCCTTTTCAGCTGGCTGGGGAGGGGGGCAGATGGTCTGTAAAAGCCTCTCCAGGCGATTGATCCTGGTGTGTAGCTGGTACAGATGTGCCCGTGGTGTCCAATCAGAGATGCTGAGGCCCCTGACACCCTCAGCACTCAAACCCACCCTGGCCTCCATTTCCCAGTTTGCCCTGACACCTCGTTCACCAGATAACCCTACCACAGCCTTATCTTCCATGGGGCCCCTATGGGGCTGGACCTACTGAAGAGATTGCTACGTTTTTTTCTTACCAGTTCCACTCAATTGCCCAGCCCTTCCCAAGCTCCTGGCCCTGGTCCAGAGAAGATGAGAATACTCAGCAAAGAGAAGTGGAGTTTATTCCGATGTTGACAGTGACGCCTGGAGGACTCTGGGCTCCCACTCAGAAACAGCGGAAGGAGACTTTGGGGGCGCACATCCTCTCAGCCCACAGGTGATGTTTACCAATATCCCATCAGCCCAGCCCATGAGGCGGGGAGAATCACGTGGGACAGTCAATTGGGCTCCTGAACACAGCCCATCCTGGACAGAGGGTGTAGGGAGGCTTGGGGCTCAGCCACATGCGGCCTCGGCCACCTGTTCACACTGTGGGAGTCCCTCGGCCCGGCTGGCCAGGCTGTAGTAATAGTTCCGCATACGTTGTTCCACAGTCAGGAAGTCCGGGCGATCTTCCCACCTGTCGGGAAGACCCAGAACCCAGCGTCAGCCAGAGGGTACCAAAGGTAACAAGGAACGGGGAGTTGGAGCAGACTTTTGGGGCTCAGAGGAGGGAGGGCTGTTGGATGAGGTCTCCTTGGTGTGAGATGGATGGAATTCTGGGGTGCCCAGCCTTAACAAGCAGAGCTGCTGCCTTACAGAACACGGATAACCATGTCATATTGAGTATTATCCAGGAGGTACAGAAACAGTGCACTGGGGGCTGGAGAGATGGCTCGGCGGTTAAGAGCACTGTCTGCTCTTCCAGAGGTCCTGAGTTCAATTCCCAGCAACCACATGGTGGCTCACAACCATCTGCAATGGGGTCGATGCCCTCTTCTGGTATATCTGAAGAGAGCAATGGTGCTGGTGAGATGGCTCAGTGGTTAAGATCACCGACTGCTCTTCCGAAGGTCCTGAGTTCAAATCCCAGCAACCACATAGTGGCTCACAACCATCCATAACGAGATCTGACTCCCTCTTCTGGAGTGTCTGAAGACAGCTACAGTGTACTTACATATTATAAATAAATAAATAAATCTTTTTGATACATAAATAAATAAATTAGAAGAAGAAGAAGTGCACTGGAGCTCAGAGTGTACAGTCCTGCCCACAGGGACCAAGGATGTCAAATACAGACAGGCTGGGTACATGAGCCAGGTGCAAGCTTACACAGGGGTGGGTATGTGGCTTGGGAGGGGGGTATTGGAGCGCCAGCAGGTTTGACCGATAGGGAGCTGGTTCGTGGTGCTGGGATGGGACCCGGCTTGGGTGTTGTGGGTCTTTTCTGAGAAAGGCTGAGTTAGCCTGAATTGAAATGGGATGCACCGACCAACCCATTCCTGTCACATGGACTGTTCCAAAGTCAATGCCGTGGTTGTTTTGAGGCACATCAAATGTTGGAACGAGTGGCTTGTTTGGGTATCTCCTTGTCATCTGGTCTGGGTGGGGTCAGGTGACTGAGAGTTAAGTGTGTTAAGCATGTGGCTCCAGCACTCGTGACTTCCCTGCATCCTTGGTCATTGAGCATCGGCCATCAATCGGTAGGGATTGATAATGAAACACTGGAAAGTCATCCTAGTCGTGGGGACACTAACATTGCGCTGGGTGACAGTGTGACAGTGTGACGTGGTGGTCTAGTACTCCGGGAACCGTGTGCTGGTGGCAGCAGGGCCATGGCTGCATTGCAGGGCCAGTGTGTTGGGGAGCCAAGCACAGATGGGGACAGATTAAAGGTAGAAGCCGGGTGTGACTGTGAGTGGAGTACTAAGGGTAAAGGTAGTGCTGACGGGGCTTGAGGACATCCTCTCCAGGTTCAGGGCTGTACAGCCACATCCCCGCCCCCTGGAACTCACTTGTATATCCAGCAGTCACTCATAAGTGCATACATCTCGGGCGGACACTCCGGCGGGCATTCCATCCTCTTACCCTGCTTGATGAAGTCCAGGACCTCGGGGCCCTTCATTTTCTGCTCAGGCCAGGGACAAGGGCGTGAGTGTGTGAGGAGCCAGGGTCTGTCCCTCACGCTGGTCCACCTCCCCAGCCCACCGCTGCCAAACTGCCCAGCCTACCTTGTAGGGCTTCTGGCCGTAGGAGAAGGCCTCCCACATGGTGACCCCGTAGCTCCAGACATCACTGCGGCTGGAGAACTTCCGGAAGTTGATGCACTCTGGCGCGTACCACTTCAGAGGCCACTTCCCTGCAGACCGGGCCTGAGACGGGGAGGAGCTGCTAGGAACGGAGCCCGGGACCCCTCCCCCACCAGCCACCTCCACCTGGGCACCACTGGGGTGGCGCTCACCGTGTAATAGCTGTCATCAGCACCCAGTGCTTTGGACAGACCAAAGTCGCTGATCTTGGCGTAGTGCCGATTGACCAGTAGAACATTGCGGGCTGCCAGGTCGCGGTGCACAAAGTTCTTCTCCTCCAAATACTTCATGCCCATGGCCACCTGGTGTAGCAGTTCCGCCACGTTGCTCACGGGGATCTCCTCCCTGGGGTGGAGGGGATGGTGGAGTCAGCCTCCCTTCCCATGGGGCATGGGTGTGGCACAGAAAACCTGGGCATCGGTGAGGTGGCTGGCATGTAGACCGTCCTTGTTGGCAGTGCTTCAATGTTTATAGGAGCCCTGGGCATGGATCCTGCTATTGCCACCATGGTGCACGTGAGGGAACAGAGTCAGGAGCTCTTCTTTGTAGCATGAGTGTGGGCATCAGAGTACACATGGGGCAGGCATGTCCAGGAAGAAGTAAAGGCAGGTGGTGTGCCCCGTGTCTATCTGTCTCTGTGTCTGTTTGTCTGTCTCTCTGTTTGTATGTGTGTGCCTCTGTGTGTATGTGAGTGTGTCTGCCTCTGTGTCTGTCTCTGTCTGTGTCTATGTATCTTTATTTCTCTGTGTGTGTCTGTGTCTGTCTGTCTGTCTGTCTGTCTGTCTCTGTGTCTGTTTCTCTTTCTCTGTGTGTCTCTGTGTGTATGTCTGTCTGTCTCTGTCTCTGTGTGTCTCTCTGTCTCTCTGTCTCTCTCTCTCTCTCTGTATGTCTGTGTGTTTCTCTCTGTCTCCCCCCACCCCCAGCCCTCCACCCCTAGGCTCACTTCTTTCCTAGCAGGAACTTGTGCAGCGGCCCGCCTCCCGCCATCTCCATGACCAACATGAGCGCCTCCGCCTGGCACACTCCGATGAGCCGCACGATGTAGGGGTTGTCAAGCTGGTGCATGATCTGGGCCTCTCGCATCATCTCGTCCTTGTCAGCCTTCTCTGTGCCCTGCTTCAGCACCTTGATGGCCACGTCGATCTGCTTCCTACCCAGTCGCGTGGCCACAGACAGCATGAGTGGGAACTGGGCCAGCACAGGCCACACCCGGCTCTCTTGCCCCACCCCCACCCCCAGTCAACCATGTACCCTCTGGCTCACTGCCAAGCCATTGACTCCCAGAGATGCCAGGACTGCCTCAGCCAGAGACACCTTCCCAGGGAGTGCCTGCGTGGCCTGTCATAGCCTGTCATGGCCTGTCAACACAGGGGTTCCAGTGTCTCCCTCTCAGGGGTCCCTGGCTCCTACAGCTCCTCTGCTCTGATACCCACACCGTGACAGAAGCCCCCCCCCCCCCGTCTTACTTGCGCATGCGGTAGACTCCCTGGCGCACTGAGCCAAAGTTGCCACAGCCAAGCTCGATGTCCGCCACAAGGAGATTCTCTCGCTTCAGGAAGAGCTTCTTGTCCTTGAGTTCCTCGGGGTCGCTGTAGGGACTCTCGTACACACTTGTGTCCATGGGCATCGGCCGGGGCTTGTCTGTCGGTGATGCTAAGCGTGCTGGGTGTACATACAGTTGCACTCCCGGGTTAGAAAGGAATGGGAACAGGGGGNGGGGAGGAGCACGTAAAGGACAGGGAAGCTCAGACACACCAGACACACGGCCATAAGCCATGATGTACCCACCCTCATGTGTCAGCATACACTAGGATATACAGGCCCATGGATGGGCGTGATGACTAAGCATTGCTGTGTATGGGGCAGACCCTGGCAATGGCTCTGTCTTTGTCAACTCTTGCTAAGTCCCACAAGCCAGCCAGGGACCCTGCTTTCGGGTGGGCATAAGCGCATGCACAGCTCCGCCTCTGCGGCTCACCTGGTTCAGGGGTGTATCCATCCGAGTTCAGGGTATCCACTCGTCTCTGAGGCTAAAGGTCACAGGGTCAGCAGCAGTCAGCGAGACCCAGCCCTCTCATGAGACCCGTGCCTGCTGAGGACACCCCGGGACAGTCCCCTGCATGGCGATCTCCTCCATCCCACCCACCCTCCCAATGTCATGTCTCAGCGCTGAGGTGCCACGCGCTCACCTGAGTGAATGTGGATGGGTGGGCTGGGAGGGTGGGTGCAGCAGCTGTTAGGGAGCAGAAGGAACAGTGAGTGTGGGAGACAGACCTCCTACATGCCTGCCTGCCTCCTGTCTCTGCCCCCTCACCTGCCACGCTGGCGCTGCTGTTGGGACAGACCTCCTTCAAGCGATAAATTAGTCCATCCGCCTTCAGCTTCAGGTACTCCACCAGCTGTGGGAAGGGGTGTCAGGTGAGGCCTCCTCCCCCCCCACCCCAAGCTGAGCACACTATCACAGGGTTCTCCTCAGAATGTGGGCGGCCTACCTGCCAGAGCGTGTCAAACTTGGTGCCTTCGGGGATGCAGTACTTGCCAGCCTTGTCCTGGCTGATGAGATAGTGGTAAACAGTTTTCCCATAGATCAGGGACAGTGCATATGTGCCCTGCTCCTTCCGGGGCCTCAGCCTGAAGGGCAGAAAGGGTGTCACTGCGACAGCAACATGGAGGGGACTTCCTGTGCCTCAGGTACTAACACACATGCTATGGGCTCCATACCCAGAACCTCCCAAAGCAACAGCAGAGAGTGGGAAAAGCCACTGCTGGGTGTCAGCCAGCTTCTGACCTTATGGTGACCATGGGGGAGGGAAACAGAGAGGGGAAAGGACACATGAGGTGATCCAAAGGCAGACTTGAATCTCTTCCCAGGGGAATACTGATGGCCCACAGTGGATATGGAGCTGTGGAGGTAGGTCACCCATGCTCACACACGCACGCACACACATGCACGCACACGCACGCACACACACACACACATACACACACACACATGCATACATATTATAACAAACACATACTGAGAGTCATACAGTGCCAACACTACATGAAACCCCATGGCAAAAGTCATTCAATACCTCAAACAACACAGTATCATGTGAGGACTACTTAACCACCCATGACTGACAATCAGCCACTGTGATGGTTTGAATGAGAATGCCCCCCCCAAAAGATCTTCTACGCTTGGTCCCCAGATAGTGGAACTGCTTGGGAAGGATTAGGAGGTATGGGCTTGTTGGAGAAGGTGTGGCCTTGTTAGAAGAGGTGTGGCCTTGTTGGAGAAGATATGGCCTTGTTGAAAGAGGTGTAGCCTTATTGGAGGGGTGTGGCCTTGTTGGAGGGGTGTGGCCTTGGAGGGGCGTGGCCTTGTTGGAGGCGACATGTCACTGCACAATATAAGAGCTATAAGTCAGAGGTCCTTCATTTGGGCACTCCTTCCGCCACCCCATTCCATACACAGACTTTCCATGTCCTCCTTGAGGCATTAGCCTGTGGTACCCTCAAATGCCCAGTCTTTCATTTGTCCACAACCTGGGTCCCACAGCCAGCGACCCAGCCTGTTCTGGCCACCTGAACCTGCACAGCAGCCAAGGCCTCCACAAGGACCTGTTGTACCTGCAAACCACCCACAGGCCCCTTCTGAGCCACCTTCACTACCCTCTAGCCACCCAGACTTCCTCTGTCCCCTCCAGGATCCAGCCTAGTGAGTACCCCGACCTCCCCAGCTGTACCTTCTTTTTTTTTTATAACCCACTAGGTTTAGCCTGGGTCCTACATCCAGCACACAGCCTAGTCTACCCTTCACTGTAGAGGATTCTAGGTTTGGCCCAGGATCGTCCCCACCTAGGTCCCCAAACCACGGGACTTTCCCAGGTCATATCAAACAGATCCACTCCCATGTTCCAGGCCTGGAACAGAAAGCCCAGGCCCCCTGCCCACCTGCCTTCATTCCATCCAAGCTATTTCCAGTCTCTAGACCCAACCTTCCCAACACCTTCTCTTCCCCAACCTGCTCTGTCCGTAACAAATTCAGAACAAAGGAAGTTCACACGCCCAGATGTCATCACAAGAATGCCTACATGAAAGATCACGCCACTATCTTTTCTCCAAAACCTACCAATCCTGTAGAAATGTTTGCCAGTGAGGATGGCTTACATCAGCAGTTCTCAACCTGTGGGCTTCAACCCCTTTGGGGATAGAAAGACCCTCTCACACCGAGGTCTCCTAAGATCACTGGAAAGCACAGATATTTACATCGCAAATCATAACAGTAGCCAAATTACAGTAATAAAGAAGCAATGGAAATAAATTTATGGTTGAGGGGTCACCACAACATGAAAAACTGCATTGAAGGGCTGCAGCATTAGGAAGGTTGAGAACCACTGCCCTGGGTGAACTCCAGGACAGAGAATGTAGCCAATCATAAACTTCATCAAGGCATTCGAGGAGCTTAGAGAAGGCACTTAAGAAACAGTTCAGTGACGTTGAGGAGAGCAAGCTTGAGGAGGATACCTGCCTGAGTGATGCCCAGGAAACCACAAGCACGGGGCTGAGGGAAGGATTCCATCAGGATAGAAACGCTGAAGGGAACTCAAGCCAGAATGAAGAAGTAACTGAGAAGTCCAACATGAAAACTCAAAGGAAAGCCATACATGTAGAATATATCAAGCAGGAGATAGAATATTAGATCTCAAAGACAAAGTAGAGGGTCTAGACCACATACCCAAGGAACACACACACACACTGTAAAAATAGTAACTTTGGGACATGATGGAAAAAAAATCAAGCCCTAGAACTGTAGGCGTAGACAGGGGCGGGGAGTTTGGGGGAGAATCTCAAGTTACTGGCATAGATAAGTTCTTCAACAAGATCATAGAAGAAAACTTCCCCAAACTAAGGAAAGACACACCCGTGTGGATACAGGAACTCATAGAACATCAAATAGAGGAGACCAGAAAAGAAAGTCCCCACGGCCTATCATTAGAACACTAGGTCTATGTAACAAAGAGAATGTGGTTAGAAGGGCCAAAGGAAAAACACGACTTGCATACAGATATTAGAAAACATCAGATTTCCCAGTGAAAACTTTGAAGGCCAGAAGAGCCTGGAACGATGCCCTAAAAGTCTGACTGCCAAGCTGTAATGGTTTGATTATGCTTGGCCCAGGGAGTGGCACTATTAGGAGGTGTGACCTTGTTGGAGTAGATAGGTGTGGCTTTGTTGAAATAAGTATGTCATTATGGGAGTGGTCTTTAAGACCCTCATTCTAGCACCCTGGAAGCCAATCTTCTGTTTGCCTTAGGAACAAGATGTAGAATTCTCAGCTCCTCCTACACCATACCTGCCTGCACATTGCCATGCTCCCACCTTGATGATAATGGACTGAACCTCTGAACCTGTAAGCCAGCCCCAGTTAAATGTTGTCCTTATAAGAGTTGCCTTGGTCATGGTGTCTGTTCACAGCAATGAAACTCTAAGACACAACCTAAAATATACCCAGCAAAACTATCTGCCATGAGAGATAGAAAGACTTTCTACAACATAAACAGCCTTAACAGCTTAGGGCTGGTGAGATGGCTCAGTGGTTAAGAGCACTAACTGCTCTTCCAGAGGACCCGTGTCCAGTTCCCAGCAACTGCATGGTGGCTCACAACCATCTGTAATGGGATTCGATGCCCTCTTCTGGCATGCAGGTAAACATGCAGCAGAGCGTTCATACATTAAATAAATAAATAGTTTAATTAATAAAAAATATAGTATAGCCAAACTTAAAGAAAACACACAAAGCTTTATTGGGCAAAGAGAGGAATAAGTATAGCAGACAGACTGTGGAGAGAGATACAAAGGCATAATTATTAAAACAGAAAATAACACTGAGAACACAAACAAGAACAAACATCAACAATGTGATGGCCACAGTGAACACATTCCAGTAATAAATATCAATGCCCTCAATCCTCCAATCAAAACACACAGACTGACTGAATGGATCAAGAAACGGAAATCCATCTTTCTGTTGCCTACAAGACACACATCTTCATTTTAAAGCTAGGTACCGCCTTGGAGTTAAATGATGGACAGAAGTGCTCCAACCAAATGGGACCAGGGAGCAAGCAGGCATTTCCATCGTCATAGCTGATGACAAAGGTTCACAAGGAGAACCTGCCAGGGTCTCCAGCCAAAGCCAGCCTCAACTAATTGTCCAGGTATCTGGCGCTTCATCATTTTTCTTGGTCTCTTGCTGTCCCCCAGGCTATTTGATATAAACACTGGGCTTTCTGGGGTCACAGAGAGGCAGGCACCAACTCTCCTATCTGGATGCCTAGTGACTGGCTGATATCTGAATAATATTTATAGTTAAAACACTCACACCCAAGCAAGAAAGTAGCACCTGGCCCCGGCTTTTGAATGTCCAGCAAGCTTCTAAAAAGAGTTTCAGAGAGTCTTTGACCATAACAAACTCATGAATATCCCCTGCTGTGGCTCAGACACACACAGACACAGACACACAAGGAACAAGGGCTCACATCTAACTTGCCCACACTATTGCTCTACACACATTGATTCCTGTGACTCTTTACACAGGTCTCAGGCAGACACTGCTGACATCTATAGAATAGATTGCTTCATTGCCTGCTACCCAGCCCAAGTCCCGTAGCCTACTAGGTTCAATGCAGGTGCACCAGCTCTGGAGTCCTTCCAGTTCACGGTGAGGACTTTACGGCATCAAAGTACCTCTGCGCATGTGAACACAGACATATTTGCTCTCTGAGCCCACACGCACACTCAGGTCTGCCTGCCCACCTGGCCCCCAGGATTTCAACCAATAAGCCCTGGCCCCTCATCAACTCCCATGCCCCACATACAGGAACTTGCCGTCGGTCTGCTGGCCGGAATAGAGCTTGCGCTCGGCCTCCTCGCGAGTCAGGCTGCTGTGGTACCAGGGCATTCGCTCGTGGGCTGTGGTGGCAATGAGCTTCTCCACCTGTGGGGCCTGGCTGATGATGGCCTGCTCTAGTGCATCGCCCTGAGGAGGAGGAAAGAGGAGCGTTATGGGAGTGGCCAAGTGGCCAGCCACCAGAACCCACTTGCTTGCTCCATACTTTCCAGATCACCTGTTCCGAAGGCGGAACCCACCCACCTAGGCACCTCTAGGGTGTGTCTGTAAGCTGTTGGAGGAACCTCCGCCAGCTCTAAGGTCTCCTTCCTAACCCACCCAGGGAGACACCGTGCCTAGGCTTCACCTTCTAGGCTAGCTTGAAGCTCATCAGCTTCAAGATCCTATACAATTTCCTGCTCAAGCATAGCACATGCTGTGAACTACAGCCTATAGTCTCTGCCATCCTTCTGTAGGCCACAGGCCTGCCCTTCAAGGTCCTCTCTGACACCTTCAGGCACCACAGCATCACTCAGGCTGCGCAAGACAAACTGCCACCAAGCCTGGACCTGTACTCCTCCTTCCAGGTCATGGACTCAACTAGGGCCTCAGCGTTCTGTCTCCAAATCCCAGGCCTCCGAGCATCTTGCAAGCCAGTGAAGACACAGCATCAGCCTCCGTGCCTCGGCCACGCCCCCTCTGGCCACGCCCCTCTGGCTACGCCCTCACCTCCAGCTTCCAGGTCTGGCGCACGTAGTCGCGCACCATAGCATCGCGCAGGCAGTCGAAGACCCCAGGCTGTGGCTCGAGTCCGGGCGGCCGGTTGCACGGCTTACGCAGGTTGCAGGGCAGCCCGTCGGGGTCTTGAGAGTAGAACTGGCAGAGCTCCGCCGGGCCGCAGTGCGCCTTCCCGCCCGCGATGGCGTACGTGCCGTTGAGTTGGCGCTCGATGGGGAAATGGTGGAAGCGTACGTCGTGCACCAGGGACAGCACGTAGCCACCCAGCGAGCGCAGGCACTGGCGCAGCAGGAACAGCCCGTCGGCCATGCCTGCCAGCTTCAGGTGCTCCTCGGCCTCGGCCCGCGAGATGCTGCCATAGAAGAATGGCAGGTGCGCCGCCGGGTCGGGCATCGCCGGGCCCTGTGAGTGCAAAGGCATTGCAGGGCCGTCAGGGCGCCTCACCTGTGCAAGGGAGTCAGTTCCAGAGAGGAGCTACCCTGTCCTGGCACCCACTTCTGAAACCCACTTCTGACTTTTTGGGGACCTGTGCACAACATCCAGACACCCCGAAGGTCCCCAGGCCTGAACTGTCCCTTCAGTTCCCAAACACATGTCATTCCCTTCCCTTTCGAAGGCCACACACGCTCAGAAGGTGGCAGCCAATAGTGTGATAGGCGTGACCATTATAGATTGAAGTCTGGATTTTTAAGATTTTTAAGATTTTTAAGAATGATGTAAGAGAGAATGAGGTTACCATGGCTAGAAGGGCCTCCTCCTCTAGCTCAGAGCATGAGGATGAGGTGGAACCATCTCAAAAAAAAACTTTTATAGCGGAAGCTGGACAGTGTTGGTCCATGCATTTAATCCCAGCACTTGGCAGGCAGAGGCAGGTAAATCTGTGACAAGGACAGCCTGGTCTATAGAGCAAGATCCAGGACAACCAAGGCTACAGAGAAACCCTGTCTTGAAAAAAACAAAACAAAAGCAGGAGGGGAGAGTGTAAGGCAGAGCAAGGCTAACCGACCACTCATCAGGGAACCTGGCCCCAACCGTCCCTGCTTCACAGAAGATGCCCTTGATCTTCTGTAATTCCCTCTGCCTTGCCCCTCTGCCCGCCAGAACCAGCTTCAGAAAGTAAGAACTGATCTGACTACCCATCCTTAGGGAGATGGTTAAGAGTCAGGATTTTACTCTGTTAAGTCTGATGCAACCATTAGGACGAAATGGGGTGTGTGGTTGGGGAGAAGAGACAGAAAAGGATGGTGGCTCGAGTATGCTACCCCAGTGTTTGGGAGGCTGAGGCAAGAGGGTCATATAAATTTAAGGTCAGCCTAGGGTAAATGGATGGGTGAGTGGGTAGATGGATGGGCAGGTGGATGGGTGGGCAGACACATAGATGATAGATCTAAGAGATAGATAGATAGATAGATAGATAGATAGATAGATAGATAGATAGATAGATAGATAGATAGATATAGATCTGAGATAAATATATGCATTGATACATGCATACTAGACAGATCTGAGGTAGATAGATGGACAAATGGGCAGACAGACAGACAGATAATATGATTGGCAAGTAATTTTAAATTGTCTACCCTAAACTACCTGAAAGGCTGCTAGTACCCTGTATCTTGTTCAGGCTTGGGTTACACCAGTGTCTGAATTAACCAAATTTCGGTGTGAATTAAGATTTATTGTATCTGCTCCGTCAAGGAGAACCACACAGTGCTGAGCCCCAGCTGCAGATCTGCATGCAGAATGCTCAGGCCGTGGTGGGCACTGTGACTGTAGCCTGATAAACATCTAAAGTACACACAACGGATGGAGAGGGATGGGTAAGAAGGTTGTCAACAATCGCTGCCCACAGTCGTTCTAGAAAAATCTCCGCAAATACTGAACTATGGCTACTAAGCAATGCACACTTAGATCCCCTGGCCATGTGGCCAATATTTACTATTGGGGAGGGGGCTTGAGGTGGGGGCTTCATGTAGCCCAGGTTGGCCTCAAACTCACTATGTGGTTGAGACTGATTAAACTCTTGATCCTCCTGCCTCCTCCTCCTATTTACTGGGAATATAAACCTGCACCAACACACCAGGCTTAAAGGCAGGTCCTAGGCAGGCCTTGAACCTGAGATCCTCTTGTCTCATTGTCTTCAGCATTTGCCTAACAGCATTGGGTTCCCATCAGAGCCAGCTGTACTGTGTGTGTGTGTGTGTGTTTCATAACATCTGGTTGAATACACATTGCTTGGCTGCATCTGGATCTATCACAGAACCTCTGCCTCATATGGGAAGGCCCAAGAAATGTGCCACCCCACAGGAGCAAGCAGCAGAGCCCTATATTGCTCATGCTCCATGGTGAGATTATCATCTGTGACTCAATAATTCTTTCCATTCAGTGTATATCTGCAAATCGTGGGGGAAACACCATATTATTTTGAGGATTGCAAAGTTTAGCCAGCAGGTGAATTCTCAGATATGGAATCTGTGAATAACGAGGGCCAATCCCTCTGATTAGCACAGCAGAATGTGAGCTGCAGAACCCAGGGCTGGATACAAGACCATTCACTCTTTCCACCCTCAGTACTCTTGCTTTTCTGCAATGTTGAAAACAATTAGCTCATCATAACAACTACCTGGTACCTACTGAGCTGCCCAGGAAGACTCGGAAGGGACTCGGTGTCCTCCTTATGCCAATGAAGGCATCCGGGTGTAAGGACAGGCTTGGTAACTGAGAGAGGCTGTGTCTGCTAGGAGTGTCCAGGGAGGGGCAGGGATCGAGGCTGAAGCTGGGGAAGATACTTGGGTGGGAGCAGGCCGAGGCCCCGATCACATGACAGAGATGCAGGGTGGGAAGCCATGGGCTACCCAGCCCCACAACACTTAATTGCAAGCAGTGATCAGAAACCCACACCATCATTGGTGCTGCAGTCTTGGTCTTTCCACTGGGAGAAGGGTAGTTTCCAAACTGGTCTGGTGATACACACTTGTGATCCTAGTACTTGGGAAGCTGAGCCTGAAGGACTGAGTTCCAAGCTAGCCTGGGATACGGTTAAGGCCCCTGCGATAGTGAGACCCTGTCTCAGAAAACCAAAAAAGGGAGGGGAGGGAGGGGAGGGAGGGGAGGGAGGGAAGGACCCTTTAATTTTTTCAATTATTTTGTTATATGTATATGAGCGTTTTGTGTGCATGTATGTCTGTAGATTAGATGTGTGCCTGAAGAGGGTGGGCGTTATAGACAGTTATGAGTCCGTTCAGATGCTGAATAAAACCCAGGTCCTTTGGAAGAGCAACCAGTGCTCTTCAACACAGAGCCATCTCTCCAGCCCCAAGAGAACCTTTTCTAAAAAGAGTCTTTTAAGAGAGTATTTCATGAGATGACCTGAAATAAGCCACCAACTTCCAGACTCCTTAAAAAAAAAAAAAAAAAAAAACCTGATAGAAAAGCTTCCATGGGAATTTTTATAGCAATTTTTATTCAAAACTGTCAAACGCTGAAAGTGACGTAAATATTTCTCAACAGGTAGAGAGAGGCAGGTGCGTCCAGTGTAGATGGCACAGCAGCATGCCCTGTGACCAAAGCAAAGAATGGCTGGCTGCCAACCAGGCTCCTGTCAGAACTGCAGCAGGGAGCTCTGTCGGCCGGCAACGGGTGGGGGCGACTACAGGGACCTGACGGAATCGGAGAATAGCCTACAGTTTGGCAAAAGTAGCTGTTTCTCGCCTGCACACATCTGTCAGATCAGACCTCTTCCATGGGCGGTCTGAAGACACCACTGGATGTAAACTACCTCCATTTTTAAACAAAGGGTGGGAAGAGCAGCTGGGAAGTTTAGCCGTATTCACATCCTCAGTAAGAACAGAAGCAGGAAAACTTTAACAATCAGGCTGGCTTCCCTCTGGGTCTCCATCTGACTGACTCCCATTCCCGCTCTCATCTAGCCTGGTGCCCTGCTCCACCCCTGGCTAGGGAGGTACTAGGCAAGCACCTGATGCTCCATGCCAGGTCCTCTTGGGAGTGGGTGTCGTGTCCCTCCCTTCTGTTTGGTCTCAGATCTCTCTGGTCCTCACAAAGTCCCTGGCTTGACCTTTTTGGTCCTTATACTTCCTGTGTGTTCTCTCTCTCTCTGTCTCTGTGTGTGTGTGTGTCTGTATGTCTGTCTGTCTGTCTGTGTCTGTCTTTCTGTGTGTGTGTCTCTCTCTCTCTCTGTCTGTCTCTCTGTGTATCTGTCTGTGTCTGTCTCTCTTTGTGTGTGTGTGTCTGTCTATCTGTCTGTCTCTCTCTGTCTCTCTCTGTGTCTCTGTCTCTCTCTCCCCCTCCCAACCTCCCTCTCCCTCCCTCTCTCTCCATCCTTCTCCTCGTCCCTCTTTCTCCCTCTCTCTCCTCTTTCCCAGCCTTGCACCCTTACTTGATCATCCCGCCATAGCTATCCAAATTTTACACGCATCTCCCCAAAGTCAGATCTCTCACCCGATGTTGTCTTGTGTCACCACCACCTCCTTTGACCTCCACCAACTGTTTCTATTAATACAAACAGACCCAGATCTCAGCCGCAGAATGCCTGTGGTTAGCTGAGTCCCCCACTGTCTGTTTCCACTTGAGCTGAGCTCTGAGACCTGCAAGCTGCTCCTGGGTGATTTGTCACCATGGCCTCCTTTGCTCAAGAACCTACTATGGCCCCCTAATTGGATCAAAACTCCTCCACACTCTGCTCCAGCCGGGCCAAGTTGCTTGCTTTCCTTCAGACCCACTTCCAGATGTCTGTCCGTGCAGGACTTTACTGAGTTTGTCTTCCCTGGCCCTCTCAATCTCCCCAGACCCAGGCAGCCCTTCCTGGAGGCTCCTAAGGCTGCTTTCCAGAGTATAAGGCTGCAGGATAAGGCAGCAGGGGTCAGGGAGTAGGGACTTGTTCTGGGGAGGGGGGTCGGTAACAAGGATGGTCTCTGGAGCAGGAAGCTGTGGCAGGAAGCTGTCAGTCACACTCTTTGAGCAGCTTTGCCCCACATGGCCACAGGTGCAGCCTGGGTAATCAGATGTTAGTTATAGAAGAGAGGCTGAGGAGGGCTGGATCTCAGGGTCTACTACAAGGCTGTAAGCCAAGACTGGCATCTCAGAACAAAGGCCAAGGTGGCCCAGAGGTAGGTGTTCACCCTGTTTCCCTTCCATCCTTTGTCCCGCTACTGTGACAGCCATCATGATCATCATGCCCTGCCGACAGCCAGCCATCCCAGGGCTGCCTGCATCCAGGCATGCGTTTGTATCCACCTTCCTGGCTTTTCTGGTTTGTTCTCCTCCTATTCATGCAACATGGGAACCAAGTCTTTAGGGATACTGTAGCGAGAGATGCTGAGACCAGAGGAAGATGACAGAAAAAGGCAGAAGATGAGGGCTAGGGGCAAGATGTTAGCACAAGTCTTTGTCTCCCGCCTGCAACCAGGCCAGACTGGTGTGGTCCAGCTGCTCCCAGGAGCCAGCTGGCTCACTCACAGCCTCCTAGTGCAAACTTGGACTCAGAGCCTGAGCATCATCATCTCTCATTCAGACCACCGATCTGTCCTGAGTGTGTCCTTCAAGCCCACCAGGACCCTGGACCCTGCCTGGGCTGATCCAAGGGCCTCATCAGAGGAGGAAGCAAGCAGGGCTTAGGTGAGGAAGCCTACTATGGTCTTTGCTCCTCCCCATCCCAGGATTACCACCACATCTTCTCCTGCAGTGCCCTGAGACATGACAGTGAAGGATATGTCCAGGTTGGGCACCTATTCACCATGGCTGCGTTCAACTCTGCAAAGCGACCTCACTGATGGTCTGTCTACACCATGTAGTGTTCCCATATGACTCTACCCACGGCAAATCCACGGCACAGGCAGAGAATGGGAAACGATCATCAACAGGAAGGTCACCTCCATCTCCCAGGAAGGAGAGCTTGCCAAGATGGAGTCTACTGGTGTCTTCAACTCCACGAAGAAAATCAAAGCACACTTGCAGTGTGGAACCAAGAGGGCCATCATCTCTGGCCCCTAGGCTGATGCCCCTGCGTGAACCACAGGAAGCGCCATTCGTTCAGAGTTGTCAGCACTACTTCCTGGAGCTCCAACGGCTGGGCCCCCTGGCCAAGGTCACCCACGTCAACCTTGACATTACTCAGGGACTCACGACCACATGGCACGCCATCACCACTACCCGGAAGACTGTGAATAGTCCCTCTGGGAAACCCTGAGCAGGAAGGCCACGTCCAGAACGCCATCCCTGCATCCAGTGGCCGTAGGAAGGCTGTAAGTCATCCTAGAACTGAGTAGGAAGCTCATTGGCCTTCCACGTTCCTACCCCCAATACGTCTATTGCCCTGAATCTGACCCACCCGACCCGGAGGAAGTTGCCAGATCCAGGGACATCAAGTAGCCTGTGAAGTAGACGTCAGAGGGAGTCCTGAAAGGCCTTCTGGGCTACCCTGAAGACCAGGTTGCCTCCAGCTACTTTAACAGAGATACATATCCCTCTGCCTTCAACACTGAGTCCCGTATTGGCTTTAGCAACCACCATGTCAAGCTCATTTCCTGGTGTGACAAACGCTAGCCACTCAGCTATATTCCCAGTCCCCCCACCACACCACACTTTGCTTTCTTGAAACAAGGCTTTTCTATATCCAACCCTCCTGCCTCTACCCGCCAAGTGCTGGGATTGCCAGCATGTGCCGTCACACTTGGTCTGTGGACGTTCTCTTACTTATGCAGAATCACTGTCTCCCTGTTCTAGGCCCCCTGTGCTCTCTCTCCCCCTTGGACCCCATAGCCTTCACCCAGAGTCCCTCTGTAGTCACAATTGCTTATTTCTAGGCCACATTCGGCTCCTCACGACAGACACAGAGCTGGTATTGGTCACTCAGCAGAGTTCCATCTTGATGATACGATAAGCACCAGCGACCGCAGTTACTGTAGTAAGCACACCACGGAGGGCAACGGGCTCCTTCCTGGTTTTCCAGGATAGATTTACATCCCAGGGTCTCAGATCTCCTAGAGAATGGTGGTATGGAGCCGGCCAGAAAGCTGGGCTCTCCACTGCTCTGAGACAGGGCCATGGATTCTGCTCAGAGCTGCCAAGCTCCCAAGCACGGGGCCTGGTTCCTTCCTGTGCTGACACACTCACTCTGTCCTCCCTTCTGCCACAGGAACCTGCTCAGTCTACTTGCTCAAGCCCCTCGGTGGCGGTGCAACAATCATGGTCCAAGCTGGGGGCCTCTGCACTGCTTAGATACCCCCCTCCTCCGCTCCATTCCAGTCTGTCCCCTGACTTCCCTATAGCACAACCTCTAGGTGGCTCTCCACACCAAGCCCATCCCCTTGTTAGCTTTACCACTAAATATGATACACATGCATCAATATGTTGACATCTTGCTTGGTCCCTTGCATGTTTCATTTTCATTGCTGTTAAACATCCGGGAGCCAAGAAGGACTGTAATGGGCTGTGTTGAACAGGGATGCCCCTTCAAGGGCCTGGCAAGCGTGAGGGTCACAAGAAGGGCTGGGAGTAGGAGGCCTGGGGGCTTCACCATCTAGAACACGGGTGAGAAGACCTGCTCAGGGACCTAAGCCAGCCATGCCTTTGCCCCTAAGTCGGGATTCCAGCTGCCCCTCTCTGCTAGAAAAGTTCACGTTGCCATGCCCCCCCAATCCTTCCCAGGATGCATCGGGTACCTAGGAGGGGGAGCCTTCCTCAGCCCCCACCTCCCACATCCCAGCCCTCACGGTCATTGTCTATCACTCTTTCTGTGATTGCCCTGAGCCTGGCTCCTCCGGGCACAGCCCACAGCAGCCCCTTTTCTATCTTGGCCCCTGTTTCCTCCCACACAGAGAACAAGGTCGGCGATTCCTCACGAGGCTGTGGGGCATCCTTTAGGATCTACACCACTTACCCTGTTCCTCAGCACCATTGCCACCTGGGGACTGATACTCCCATTCCTCATCTGGGGAAACTGAGGCTCGGAGAAGCTGACGCCAGGCTCGCAACCTGACCCACAGTCACTCAGGCCCAACAGAAACTGATGTCTCTAACTAATACCGTACAGGAGAGACCGCAGAGCTCTGAGCCAAGTCCCTGGGGACCCCAACACTGCAGCCGAACTACTTGGACTGCCAAGGCCTTGAGGCTGGTGGGGGCCAGAGACGGTCTCAAATCCAGCTCGCTGAGCATCTGTTAATTGATGGGACAATGTCCCTCCAACTGCAGAACAGTCCGAACCCCAGCCCAGCCTCCACTGACTGGATTCTAGGAGTGATGTGACCCCTAAGCAAGGCAGCTTCTGCGCTCTGGATATCCAGCTATAGGACAGTAAAAGGTAGGTAGGAAACATTGGGGTGACCCAGGACAGGGCCCCATAGAGTAGAGGAACGGGGAGGGAGGGGCGGTGGAGAGGAGTGTTTGACAGCATTCTTGACATCTACCCATTGCATGCTGGGATTACCCAAGTTAATACCAAAAACATCTCCAGAGATTAGCACCCACTGGGGACAGGCGACGTCAGCTGGCTCTAGGTCAGCATGACCCCATTCCTGTGGTCCTTGGGCCTGAGCAGGGGTGGTCAGTATAGGGTGGTCCAGATGCTGCAGGCCTCGTGGAAGTTTCCAGAATCTGTGATCAGGGTCTGAGACCCTCCAGAGCTAACGATAACAATTAGCACCCTAACAACCTATTAACTATATGGCACCTACTATGTCCCTGAGCACTGATGTGTCAGATACAGAAACTGTGAAAGCACAGAGAGGTGGGGTGACTTGCCCAAGGTCACACAGCAATAAGGAGCAGGCAGATCTAAATGGACCCAGGCCCCTGGCCCTAAAAAGTGTAAACTTCAACACCCTCCTAGCTGCTGGCCCACCAGGGTACCTGCGGGGATTGCAGAGCCTAAAATGAAGGTGAACTTTGGGTTTGTCACAGGAACCTCTGACAACTTAGGACTTGGTGACCCCAGTCTTTCAGCAAGGCTTCAATGAACACCTACTGTGTGCTTGATGTCCTAGCTAAAACAAGAACAATGAATGCCTCTGTGACCGTTCACATGAACCCTGCTGTTTTCTGCCAGGCCTCACTGTCTGAGATCCCTCTTCCAGCCTCTTACCCAACAAACGAGGCAAGCATTTAACAGGCAGCCAACTCTGTATCCGCTTTTTAAATGCAGGTTCAGAGAGGGCAAGAAAACTGTCAAGGACACACAGCTTCTGAGCAGAAATGTAGCGATTGGCTCCTTTCTCCCTGCTTTAATGTGACCTGCCTACGAGTAGACCCTGACTTGAGCCCCTCACCAGAGCTACTGACATTTTTTTGTCCAAGCTCACAGGCCTGTTGTACCAGCCTGCCTCTGCTGCTTTCTGAAGCCAAGGAGCTGACCCAGCCGGAGTCTAAGAACTCAGAAAAACACACCGGAGTACCGGCACCCCTCGGGTGACCTGTTTCCCCAGGGGTTGCCCCTTAGCTCCACACTTGCAGAGTCTCAGGTCCCCACCACTTGGGCCTACCCAAGCCCAGCCTCAGGCCCCTGTGGACCCCACCCTCCTCACACAGAGAGATAAGAGTAAGGGAGTGACACACATTCACACTCCCTCCACCTGGGGCTCCAGTCCCCAAAGGCCAAAGGGTGGCCACTCACCTGGACACCCTCGAGGCTACCACAACTCACAGGGCACGGCAGGGCCCAGCCGGAAGGCCTGGTATCCCCAGAGCACCCTTTCTCACCAACACCTTTCTCTGCAGCTCAGCCTATTTCCTTGATGCGAAGACAGGAAAGAGAGCCGTGTTTGAAGTTTTGACGTCAAAGCAGCAAAGTGCTGTGTGGAAGGAAAATCACAGGCCGCATGCTCCTGGCGGGGCAGAGCACATTTCCGGGGCCACGTAGTACCAGCCGCAAGGGCGACGGGAGCACAGGAGGAAGGCGGGGATTGTAGCAGCCAGGGATGGGGCAAAGGCTGCTTCCCACAGTGAGCCCCCACCTGAGGTGGGGGGGACCTGGAGTGTTAGGGGAAGGGCAAGTTCTGGAAAGGAAGGGTCCCCAATGTGTTCCTGTTCTAGATAAGGTTACTATTGCTGTGATTAACACTGTGACCAAAGCAAGTTGGGGAGGAATGGGTCTGTCTATCTGGCTTATACTTCCACTGCTAATCATCAAAGGAAGGCAGGGCAGGAACTTAAACAAAGCAGGAAGCTGGAGGTAGGAGCTGATGCGAAGGCCATGGAGGG
The DNA here is from genome assembly GCF_900095145.1 of Mus pahari. Classification (NCBI taxonomy): domain Eukaryota; kingdom Metazoa; phylum Chordata; class Mammalia; order Rodentia; family Muridae; genus Mus; species Mus pahari. Next base: position 17,391,648 of record NC_034594.1, on the reverse strand, counting down.
CTGCTGCTTACTGGCTTGCTCAGCCTGATTTCTTCTAGAACCCACGACCACCAGCCTGGGGATGGCTCCACCCATCATCAGACGGCCCACAACGCAACCTTATAGAAGCGTTTTCTCAACTGAGGTTTCCTCTCAGACAACTATAATACGTGTCAAGTTGATATAAATCTAGCCAGTTCAGTGCCCAATTTCTTGGAAGTATACAGGGGCAGGCTTCTGCCGGAACCCTAGAGGCAGGCTAAAGCTCTGAAGCTGGGGTGAGGGAGGGGTGAGCCCACTGAGACTCCAGAGCTAAGCTGGTGTTCACCTAGAAAAAGCCACGATGGCAGGGCTGTTCTGGAGGGGCTCTGGGAAGAACTGGCTCTGGAGTTGGAACAAGTAAACGGGGTCCCCGACACTCACACGCTCTAGTCCAGCCCCACACGGGTCTCCCATCTTGACCACTTCACATATCAAGATCATACTAGAAACGCGCATCGCCCCCAAAGTCTCTAGGAGCCACACCAGCTACTTGAAAGCATCAGGGGCCGGGGAGGGGGGAAGGGGGACGGGGGAGATGGGCGGCATTCTCCTCCTCCAAGGTGGGAGTCTCCAGTGCTCGGAGAAGGGAAATCTTGGTCTCAGCAACCCACAAGCCCTGCACTCCGAGCCCCTTCCTGTCCCACTTCGTGGCCCTCCCTGTCCCAGAAGCTTGCGACTGGAAACAGTGTCATGGCTGCAGCCCGCAGTATGTCTGCTTCACTGAAGAGAGGATGCAGGTCGCCACAGATAGGAGCATGTGTCCCATGAGGTTGCAGGAGGGAGGCGCGTCCTTTGAACTTCAACTTCAGAGGGAAGGGCTACCAGATGCTAGGGAACTCGGCCTCTTCAGCGGTGTGCAGCGCATCTAGGGGGTTCCAGTAAACACTCGCGGTGGACTCGGAGCCTGGGAAGAAATTGAACCCGCGCCCCAACACCTCCAGGTGTGCGCCTCCGAGGAGAGGCAACTTGGCTTCCCCCAGGAAACCTCCCTCCGCCTCACACTGGCCAGAGAGGCCCTTGTGCGCAGGCAGCTGAAACTAGGCAGGTCATGTTTGGCTCCATAGCTAAAGGAACATCAGACCTCAACTGGAAACATCTGGCAGGTGCCCTGGGAGGGGAGGGCATGGAGCCTCAGCCTTCCAGAGAGGTCAGCTCTATTGCCAGCACCACCACCTCCACCTGCCCCACAGCCCCAGCCACTAGGACCACCTCTTTCACCAGGGTCCCTCCTGGATTGACCACCCCCCGCCCCCCCGCCCCCCCCCCCCCCCCACACACACACACACACACACACACACACACACACACACACACAAAAAGTGACTCAGCTACTTTCCTTCTGGGCTTGGCTAGGGTGCCTTCTTTCCCTCATCTGTTTCTACCTCTTGGGGCTGTTGTGAATATTAAAACAGGCCTGAAAACCAACTCTGCCTGTAATAGCTATCCTTATCAACTGGACTATATCTGGAATGAACTACAATCCAGAAATGGAGGGCACACCTGTAAGATTTTTTTTTTGGGGGGGGGGCCTGGGTTGAAGAGGGTGGATCTACTTCTAGTCCAGACCTCTGAGATAGGAAGACACAGGTCTTTGATCCGGCTCTTGAGGCAGGAAGGCAAACCTTTAGTCTGGGCCACACCTTCCGTTGGAAGCCTAGATACAAGGACATGGAAGCAGGCTCTTTGCCTGCTTGCCCTCAGCCTGCCAGCGTGGCTATTCTGTCACTGGCATTAGAGTCTCCTCACACTGAAGGCCAACTGAGACACCCAGCCTTGTGGACTGGGCAGCTACTGGCATCTTAGGGACTTCCTGTTCACAGCCGGTCATTGTGGGATTAGCTGAACCGCAGCCTCTAAAACATTCTGGCTTATGCTGTGCAGCCCCCAAATTCTCTTGCGTTCTCCAGGGGAACCTCTGGGGTACTGAAAGCTGCCAAGCATCACGTAGGAGGCTGGGAAGATTGAAAGTGACCATCATCCTTGCAAAGGGAGCCAAGCTAAGGAGAATCAACCGATTGCTCGATTGCTCGACTGCTCGATTGCTCCGCTCGCAGCAGCCGCTGACTGTGTGCCCCTCTTGAGCGCTTCTCAAACCGCTGGCTCCTTCTGCAGTCTTCAAACCTCCGTGGCAGTTGCCAGTACCTCAGAGTCTAACACCGACAATCAGCCTATCCCTTTGCCTCCCACCAGAGGCCTGCTGTAGACAGTGCAGACGCTGACCTGTTCCCCGCGGAGGTGACGGTCCGATAGCGGAGAAACAGACTTAGCAAAATGAGGGAGTGTTCCATACAGTACGCCAATACCTCGGAGAGAAACACTGGGAATGAAAGATCTATTGGAGGGCCGGGCGTGGTGGCACACGCCTTTAATCCCAGCACTTGGGAGGCAGAGGCAGGCAGATCTCTGAGTTCGAGGCCAGCCTGGTCTACAAAGTGAGTTCCAGGACAGCCAAGGCTACACAGAGAAACCCTGTCTCGAAAAACCAAAAAAAAAAAAAAAAGAAAAGAAAAAAGAAAGAAAGAAAGAAAGAAAGAAAGATCTATTGGCGCATCGTGTGGAACTCCAGTCAGGGCAGGACTCACTGAGGAGACATCTGGAGTCAAGACGTGAAGAGGATGCCCGGGACCATGAATAGGTATAGGGGTAGCAAGCAGGACAGGACAGCCTAATGCAGGAATGTGTCGTGAGGTGGAGGTCTCTAGCCCTAGTGTGTGAGGGGTGGGGGATGTTACTCGGCTGTCAGAGTGTTTGCTCAGCACGCACGAGGCCCTGGGTTCCACCCCCCAGCACCACGGCATCGCACAGTGGTACATGCCTGTAGTCCCATTATTCAGAAGGTACAGACAAGGAGTTCAAAGCACGGGCTGTACGGGTGGCTTGCTCGTTTGGAGTGTGTACTACTCTTGTAGAAGATTGGTGTTCAATTCCCAGAACCTACTTAAGGCAGCTCCCAACCACCTAGCAGCGCTCCAGCTCCAGGGGATCTAACGCCCTCTTCTGGCCAATGTGGATGCTTCTACTCTCGTGCGTAAACATCTGAGAAGGCTACGCTGATGCCGTGACAGACCTCAAATGGGCAGTTAAGAAGACTAGGCCTAGGAACTGAGTGAGTCCAGGCAAGCCCAAGCAAGCCAATTACTAATAGGAAAAAAAAAAAAAAAACCAACCCAGGTGCCAGCCTTCCTGCCGTGCCCCAATAATGGTTCCAGAATGCCTAGAGATAGAGTAAGATGAAGCTCATCAACCCGAAACTCCACGGTGCTTTACAGCAAGCCTGCGAGCTCACTTGGGTGTCTTTCTGTCTTGGTAATGGGAGACCCCAGCATGCTGGACTTCTGCATTCACATGCTCTATGAGTCTGGAGTATCGTTCCTTGGGGAATCATGGACCCTCACATACCTACACGCAGTCACACACATACACATAAGAACAAATACTCCAGATTCTCAAAGTAAGCCTTGGCTGGGATCCATAAGACTGTCCCAGAAAGCAAATGAACACAGGAAAGAACAGTGTTTGGAAATTATTGTATGAGGGGATGAAGATTCCAGAAATGGGCTTCAGGACACCAGCTCTGGGCTCAAACCACAGCCCAAGGGTTGTTGCCTACCACCTGCTGGCTCCTCCCTCGGCCTCATTTTCTTCCTGGGCTTCAAGGTCGGGAGTTCACTTCAAATCCTGTCAAAGAGCAAGAATTGTTTTCTCAGCATTCCCAGAGAATGCCCACCCCCACCCCAACACAGAGCATTGAATGAGTGGGTCCTATCTCCATCTCTAAATAGCGAGTCCCAACCTGTCTCTAAAGCCAGTGGATGGATATGGGTGTGGCCAGGTCAGGCATGGGTGGAAGGAAGGAATGCAAAGGATGCTGGGTAGGCAGAAAACCAATATATTGCAGAAATAAATCACAGAAAGAAAAAATTATACTGAGCAGTACTTTGTGCCTGCAGTGAGGGTAGATTTGATACGACAACCCCACCAAGGAGGCTAGCCTATGTCATAGAGAGAAACCGGCCAAGAGTAAACAGACTTGAGACTTCTCTAGGACATGGTGGAACACAGAGAGAACACAGCCACCACCCAGCTGGACTCTAAACTCAATGCCATCTGCTGACTCACCCAGAAAGGGACAGGGGGGCAGGAAGCCCACCAAGTAGAGGGGAGATGATAAGACAAAGAGCACCCCCTCTAGGTGAAAATGAAGGAGACAACCGTGGGCCCACAGGCAAGGGGTGCACACATCCAGAAAGAGAAGCCTGAGAAAGGGACAGGAGATCTGGGTCGGAGTAGCCTGCAGCTCAGAATTGGGAGCCCAGAGACTGGACTGAAGCCCATGAGGGTACACACGACCAGACTGGTGCCGCTCATCTGAGCTCCAAAGGACCCTGGTCCCTACTTTCTACAGTGTCTCCAACCCAGCCTAGTGTCTGGCCCACAAAAGGTATTGGCGGAATGAGGACGCCAAGGCTCAGAGCAGGCCTAGAAAGGACCAGTGGCAGAACAAGGCTGGGACCAGCTCTAGGTTGGAGAACCAGCTAGAATCGTGAGGTCTCAGGCAGGGAGTCCCAGTGAGGCTGGGCACTCTACAGCTGTCACCTCCTCCCTTTGGTCCTGTGATGACCAAGCTCACAGAGCAGAGATACAGGGTAACTGTGTCAGCTCTGATGGGCTATTCCCTCCTCCCCGCCCACCTCCATCTCTGGCTTCTTTGATTGTGATGTGGGGAGGCCAGGCCCACACAAGTCAGCTGTTAGGGGAGGGGAGACCACCATGGTGAGGGTCACTGGCTACTGTGTTTAGCACAGAGTGCTGATGCTCGCCTGAGTGAGGACCAGCTCCGGATGCTGGTGAGGCGGCAGCTGTCTCCTCTGCAGGCTCGCCCACTCTTCCCTTCTGCCCTTGGTAGCCCCCTCCCCTCCTATTCCCCGGTTCCTTCCCCTCATGCCTGAGCCCCTGGAAGATCGGCAAGGTGGGAGTATCCAGGGTGCCCTATGGCCTAGAACTCTGGCTTTCTGGTCTTTTGGGTTGGCATCTTGGCAGGGTTACCTCTGTCTAATACATCAGGTTGCATAATACATCAGCACAGCAATTTTGAATTTAATGGCCAGTAAAAACCCATATTTTTGGAGGTGGGCTGACTTTTCGACTTGGCAAGGAACTAAATAGTATCCTCTGGGAGCAGTCCCGTCTTCAGTCCCTACGTGGACAGGTCCATAATTCTCCCCAGGCTCTGACAGATAATCTCGGGCCTACTCCACCACTCTCGCCCCTTGGAGACTTTAACTAAGAACCCTCACGTTCTATCCATGCATGAAGAATTAGCCAGGGGCCTCACAGTATCACTGCTGTCCCCTAGAAGCTGCAAGCATGCTGACCACACCACCAGGGACCACTGTTCAGCCGGGGTCTGCTCTGCCACTGCCTACCCCACCAATTCACATGCCCCTACCCCCCACAGTAGCCCAACCTAACCTTATATGTTCTGGGGACCAAAACATCAAAGAAAGCCCCTTGCCTGTAGACCACATTCACTGGGGCATGCATGCAATTTTTTCATCTCCTGTACTCATGCCCTCTGTCCATTAAGAGCCCCAGTGTGTTCTTGCCTACCTAAACACCTGAGATCACTTCCCTGCCTTGCTAACACATTCCGCTCTAGAGCTGCTTCTAGCCATGCCACTGGGCTTGGAGCTTCAAGTAATGCCTCTCCCACAGATATTGTTGTTTTTGTTATTGTTATTTTATGTATATGAGTACACTTAACTGTCTTCACATACACCAGAAGAGGGCATTGGATCCCATTACAGATGTTTGTAAGCTACCATGCAACCACTGAGAATTGAACTCAGGATCTCTGGAAGTGCTCTTAACTGTTGAGCCATCTCTCTGGCTCCCACAGATTTTTTTTTTTTTAAAGATTTGTATTTACTTTATGTATATGAGAGTTCTATCTACATATACACCTGTGTTCCAGAAGAGGGCACCAGACCACATTCTAGATGATGAGCCATCATGTGGTTGCTGGGAATTGGACTCAGGACTTCTGGAAGAGCAGTCAGTGCTCTTAACCACTAAGTCATCTCTCCAGCCCCTCTCCCATAGATTTTAAATAGGGGCTGATCCCATCTTGACTGTGACTTTGTACTCTGGCTGGATCCCATCAGAGGGTACCATTGTAAGACTCTGGTGAACCATAGCTTACCAGGGTCTCTCTGAGTAAACGATGCAGAGCTGGGAATCAATGCAAAAAAACAAGAGGAATTTATTGCTCCAGTGCACTGGGGTCGTCCCAGACCTGAAGGAGAGGCGGTGACCACCAGCTGCCCGTTCATGGAGTTTTTATATGGTTTCCAGAGGCAGAATAGAGCATCAGCAACTAGGCACAATATGATTGGCAGAACAGTGTGTCCTTTAAACTGATTGGTCTTTAGAGTGAGGTAGTAGGGGCGTGCTCAGCCTCTCCCTTCTGGCATACTTGCTCTCTGACCTCTTTCTTCCAGGAGGGGAAGGGTCTGGGGGAATTTTCTAATGGCCCTGAGCTGACCTCTTCACCATCTGATTCCTCTGACTAACACATCTCATCCCTGTTCTTACCCTTCCCTTGGCATCCCTATAACTAGGGTACCAATCATGAAGTTCCAGCATGGGGAGAACATCCATTTTCCCACTGGTACATCCCCTTCTTGCTGGGGTGGGACATGGATTCAGCCTTGAGCTGTAGACTTCAGGAGAAACTGCAGCCCTGTATACTTGGACAGCTGTAACAGGGAACAACCCGGGGACCGGCTGCCTCCCTCCCTCCCTCCCTCCCTCCCTCTCTCCCTCCCTCCCTCCCACACCATTCAAGGCAGGTCTGCCCTGTTTCTGCAGAGCTCCCACTAAGTTGACCTACGAAAGGGAGCTGCTGGTCCCTCTTCTGACCTCCCAATCTCAGCCAGGGCTTCCTGTTGGCAGAAATAAGCAGAAGCCAGATAGCAAGGGCGTCTGAGAAGAGCCAGGGCTCTGGGTGGTGGTTTACATGAGAATGCCCGCCCACAGAGGCTCACAGAGCTGAATATTTGGCCACAAGGGAGTGGCGCTCTCTGAAAGGATTAGGAAGTCCTTGTTGGAAGCAGCACCTTGTTGGAAGTGTCCCTGGGGGTGAGCTTTGAGATTCCCAAAAGCCCATTCCAAGCCCAGAGTCTCTTCCTATTGCCTACTGATCCAGCTGTAGAACTCTCAGCTACTTCTCCTATATCATGTCTGCCTGCGTGCCGCCATGCTTCCTGCCTTGCCACCATGCTGATCACAGACTAAACTGTAAGCCAGCCTCCAATTAAACGCCTTCTTTTTATAAGACTCGCTGTGGTCATGGTGTCTCTTCACTGCAACAAACATCGATTAAGACAGCCCCTGCAGAGGCAGGCGGATTTCTGAGTTCGAGGCCAGCCTGGTCTACAGAGTGAGTTCCAGGACAGCCAAGGCTACACAGAGAAACCCTGTCTCGGGAAAAAAAAAAAAAAAAAAAAAAGACAGCCCCCTGCAGCGCTGTGCAGAACAGAACAGGAAATGGAAGTTTGCAGAGAGACAGCAGGGACACCCCAGCAGGACCTCACCCAATCCCAGCTAGGGGCCAAAGAGTCTCCAAGTGCTAGGAAACCCTTACTGAGCAGAGAAACCTGAGCACTTGCTTTTTTACAGACCGAGCTGAGTCACCGCATCAACATCCAGACAGCTAAACTGCAGGAGCGGGACCCTTAGGAGGCTAAGAGTCTCTCAGAGGGCAGAAAACAAACAAAGAAAGTCTGGGACCTGCCTCGTTGATGGCTAGGTGTTCTGCAGCACATTCAGCTACCCATGAAGCAGGTCCAGTGCTCAGTGGGCATCTCATTCGGAAGGCTGTTTAGACCACACGTGGGTTTGGTTCTCCCATCTCCTTGCCTGAATACCAACCAGACTGTCAGAGAGAGCCTCTGCAGCAGATGCAGGCTGGGATGCAGGCTGCTGCCCCTTGAGCCATCGCAGCCAGCAGACCTAGGCATCCTGGAAGGATTGATGGAAGAGAGAAAGCACAGGGACCCTCCAATGAAATAGCTGCAGCATGGACCTGGAGGTGGGGGAGGCCCGCTGCTCTTCTGTGATACTTCTCCATCAGAAAGCAGCTCCAGGCTTGTGAGTGGGTCTTAGTGGAGACATTAACTCAGACTAGAAGGTACTCAAAACGGTAATATCCTCTCCAATAAGTCATACGGGAGGCTGCGCTGGTTTGTTTTATGTCAACTTGACACAAGCTACAGTTATCTGAAAAGAGGGAACCTCAATTGAGAAAATGCCTCCATAAGATCCAGCTGTAGGGCATTTCCTCTATTAGTGATTAATGGGGAGCCCATTGTGGGTAGGGCTGTCCCTGAGCTGCTGGTCCTGGGTTCTATAAGAAAGCAGGGCTGAGCAAACCATGGGGAGCAAGCCAGTCAGCAGCATTCCTCCACGGCCTCTGCATCAGCTCCTGCCTCCAGGTTCCTGCCCTCACTGCTTTTGATGACAAGTTAATATATAGAACTGTGAGTGAAATAACCCTTTCCTCCCCAGCTTGTTTTTGGTCATGGTCTATCACAGCAGAGTCCACGGAAATTGTTTTTGGCATTTCAATCAATAACAGATTGTTGTATAGAACAGCAATGCCATGAAGTCGGATCATTTAGAAGCTGGGAGTATAGCTCAATGGTGTGTGTGTGTGTGTGTGTGTGTGTGCTAGATCATGTGCCTAGCATCCATAAGCCCCTTAGTTCAGTCTCCAGCACCACATAAAGCATGTTTTCCCATCTGGAGAAGTCATATCCAACTTAGTGTAGTGTGGGTTAGCACGCTCTGTGGTACTCAAACACTGGTGGTGTTGCCAAACACGTTTCTCAGACTGTATTCTCATCAGTAAGGGACACATGTATGCATACACATGTATGAACAGGTTTATGAACAGGCAGGTGGACCCAAGGGCCAAGCTATCCAGTGCAAGCAGGTAGTTCAGACTCCCCAAGTCTGTGTTTCTAATGTTTCTACTGCACCAGCCTCTATGGCCTCTCATCAGCTAGTGGGTCATGGTTACAAATGAGTCTACAGACATTCAGGCCCCACCCAGATGCAGGCAGCAGTTACATCACTGGCTACTCAGGAAAACCTTGAGTGACCATGAAGAAGGTGACATCTTGGTGAGGTTGTCACACCTAGAGCAGATCTATACAGAGTCTCAGCCTCCGGGCTACTGAGACTTTGAGCTGAATAATTCCTTAGTGGGTGTCTGGGTGCTCCTGTGCATTGTAAGATGCCTAACAGCATCTTTAGCCTCTACCCATCAGGTGCCAGAACACACAGATATATACATACATACATACATACATACATACCCATACATACACATACACACATGCATACCCATACATGCACATAAACACATACATATACACATACACGGATATACTCATACCTACACATACATACACACATACATGCACACATACAAACAAATATGCATGCACATATATATATACATACACACATACATACACATACATATACACACATACATGCACACATAAACACACATATACACATATATATGCACATAAAAACACACACATGCATACACATGCACATATAAACTCACATACACACATGCATACACATATACACATACATATACATACACATATACACATGCATACACATACATATACACACACATACATACATAGACACATATAAATGCACACATAAACACACATATATAAACACACATATAACACATACACATGCATACACATACATACACATGCATACACATACATACACACACATACAAACACACACGTACACACGCATACCTACACATACATGTGTATACAACATAGCCAGAAATATCTCCAGAAGTTGCCCGTTGCCCTGGATCGAGAAGTCCCCACTCTGCATTACTTTGTGGCCAGCAGCCCTTGAGCTATCAAGCAGGTGAAGGACTTAGGACAGAGGAGAGAGAATGTGGTTAACAATACTTATGGCCAGTATGATGGTTAGTCTTCATTGCCAGTGTGGGTTTAAATAAAAACGTCCTCCGCTGGCTCATGTTCCTGAACATTTGGTCCCCCATGGGTGGCACTCTTTGGGGAGGTTCAGAAGCTATAGTGTTGTGAGAGAACTATGTCACCAGAGCTGAGAATTGAGAGTCTACAGACTTGTACCATTTCCAAGTTATTCTCTCTGCTCTGTGCTTACAAATGCGAGCTCTGAGCTTTCTATTCCTGCCGCTATACTTCTCCATGACAAACTTTTGCCCCCCCCAAAAAAACTGTAAGCCCCCCCCAAAACCCTCTCTTCCTTATATATTACCTTAGTCATGGTGGCTTTGTCATACTTCCTGCCTAGTTCCAGGCTACCCCACCATCAGAGACTTTCCCCCTGGAACTGTAAGCCAGAATAAACTCTGTTTTGTAAGTTGCCTAGTCATGGTGCTTTATCCCAGCAAGAAAAGAAATGAAGACAGTCAGTTTGACTCTATGGTTCTCAACCCGTGGGTCTCGACCCCCACAGATGATGTGTATCAGATGTCCTGCATATCAGGGGTTTGCATTAACAATTCAGAACTATAGCAACATTACAGTTATGAAGTAACAACAAAATAATTGTATGCTTGAGGGTCACCACACCATGAGGAACTCTATTAAAGGGTCACAGCATTAGAAAGACTGAGAACCACTGCCTTGACTGGATTTAGAATTCCCCTATGAGACTGTTGAAGTGTACTTTTGAATGTGTCTGGGCAGGTGTTTCCAGAGAAAATTAATTGAGGAGGAAAGACACGTCCTCAAGGCAGATGACGCCTTCCAGTGGGCAGGGAGCTGAAGAGAATACAAAGGAAAGGAGAGAGCCTACCAGCTGAGGCTCTGCACCCTCTTCCTCTTTGTCTCCATGTCAGCCATGATGTGAATAGCTCTCCTTCCCGACAGGAACCACTGTTCAGACACACAGGGCCAACTAACCAGTGACTGATTTCCCACCTTCAAGTTGTTCTCCTGGGTTATTATTGGTCACAGAGACACAAGAAGAGAAAGCAGGCTGAGCTTAAGAGGGCTTCCTGCCTCTTGCAGAGAGGCTCCAAGTTTGGTGCCTATGCCAGCCAGCTGGCAGCTCCCTGAAACCCAGCTCCACAACCTCTAACCTCATAGGACATCCAAACTCACATGTGCGCACCCCTCCACACACACAAAATCACAAACAAATCTTTAAAAATAAATACACAAATAAATAAAACCTCTAAGCTTGCCCGCAGCGGTCCCCACCCTCCTCTATGGTGTGACCTCTTAAAGGTACTACAATCTTCCAAAACAGCACCGTCAACTCAAGCCAAGTACCCTGCCCTGGTCCTTCAGACTCCATTAGCACAAGCATCCAGTGGTCGGTCCAGTCAAGACAGGTGGGCGAAGGGAAAGGTTGTTGTAGAACATAGCTCTTAAATGCCTCTCCATGACAAGACTTTCCTTGCCCACCCCTCTCTGGGCACAGGGCAGGTGGAAAGCACGAGTTCGAGTCTGCTAGAGTCGTCCTCACTGTTAACGCTGAGTTCTGCACATTTCTATAGCAAGCAATGCTTCTGATGTTCCTCGCCTGTAAATGAGCAGACTCTGGGATGGGTCAATTTGACCCCCTAATTAGCATCACTGGCACCTTCTCTTGTCGCCCAAGCTGCTTATGAGCAAAAGGACTGTGGATCTTGACAGCTTCGTGTATGCCGGCACCGGCCATCTTAAATGCCCCGCGGATGCCTTGAGACAACTACGCAGATCACAGCAGATCGCCTAGGCGTGCTGAGGTCCCAGTCCTAGGCAGGGCTGTTTGAAACAGTTTGTGCCAAACTTTCTGCAGTCACATAGTGAATTAGTTACACTTTGGCTAACTAGGGAGCCTCTCCCCTGGCGGAGTGACTCCTATGGCCCAGGATTATTTAAGCAGGCTGCTTTGCTCCCTCAGAGCTGGCTGTGGGGCAGTCTCCTGTGCTACAGAGGGTTCCTACTGTTACAGTGTCAGAACGAATAAGGTCTTCTGCATGGTCTTGCTCCCCTGACTTTCAGTAGTGTGGTCTGAGCTAAAATGAAGCCACACAGCAGAAGGCAGCCTGTGTGTGACAGCTGAGCCAGCGAATGCCTGAGGCCAAGGCTTGATCAAAAAAGAACTCCAACATCACTCAGGGTCACCCACAGGTTCTACCCAAACACAGCCCAGCCCAGTGTTGTTTTCAAACCCAGTACTGCCAACAGTGGGTTTCCAAACTGCCCAGTGTGAAATCCGCAGTCCCAAGATCGGGACCCCAGCTCAAAGTTCCTGTAACAACTGGTCAGCAGTTGAAGAGGCCCAAGCATTCTCAAAGCAGTCCCAGGGGCTGGTGCTGGACCCACCACTGGTCCACTGAAGAAGTGACACAGTGGTGGCTTTGGTGTGCCACGCAACAGGCAAAGCAGCTACCCACCTGGACCTCCAGCCCATTCTCCAGCAGCGCCTACAGGCCTGAGCGAACATAGTCCTGTAAGCGTGGCGCTACTGCCCAGGACCCGCTAAGAATCCAGGCGAGGAATCCCACCAGCCCGCCAGGATTCGCTCCTAGTGAGAAAGGATACCCACCCCTTAATGATCCCAGCCGCTCCCAGGACCCATTCAGAAACTGCAGCCCCACCTCTCAAATGCTGCCCTAACGGGCGGAGGCAAGTATCCCCTCGCCCAACTCCCCAAGTTATCCTGGTGATAGGGATGACAACCGAAGGAACAGCTGAAGAGTTCCCCAGTGGCTGAGCAGAAAGAAGCAGCAGAGTGGAAGTAGGGATGACGCTGTCAAGTGCGTGCCCACACGAGATGCATGCATGAGACTTACCGCTAGGGGGCGCCACCTGCCACTGCTTCCACCCACCCGCACTGAAGTGAAGCCCACATTTCTAGAGACCCCAGCTTTAGAAGAGCTTCTTGCCTACCTTGGACTTTTTTCCGGTAGCGTAAAAGAACCCTCTGGCAGTGGCTGGGTGGCAGTTTGCTGGCCCCTCCACCGGCTTAGACGAAGGAATTGGACTTCAGGGGCTTCTGCTTTCCCATGAATTTTTTGAGGAGCTTATCTTGGGAATTTTGCCATAAAGACTTCCCGTTCATTATAAAAATATTGTATGTCATGTTCGCTGGAGGAAACCTAAAACGAAGAAAACAAACCACACCGCTTACTAAACACACAGGAAGGCCACTGTCTGCCTTTTGGGTGGGGACGGAGGCTACAGTTTCTGATGGATCTGAATTCTGTTACCTCAGCGAAGGTCTGTCCTGAATGACATGCCCTCTGACCCAGGGTCACAAGGTGCCTCTAAGAAACGCCTCCATTAGCTGGGCGGTGGTGGCGCACGCCTTTAACCCCAGCACTTGGGAGGCAGAGGCAGGCAGATTTCTGAGTTTGAGGCCAGCCTGGTCTACAGAGTGAGTTCCAGGGCAGCCAGGGCTATACAGAGAAACCCTGTCTCAAAAAACCAAAAGAAAGAAAGAGAAAGAAAGAAAGAAAGAAAGAAAGAAAGAAAGAAAGAAAGAAAGAAAGAAAGAAAGAAACAAAGAAAGAAACAAAGAAAGAAACAAAGAAACAAAGAGAAACGCCTCCATTGCTTGCTTTTCTCCCACATCCCCCATTCGCCCTAACCAGTTCTTTCCCAAGAGAAAACAGCTGAGCCAAGGATGGGCCCTGGTCAGGGATGTAAGGTGAGCCAAGCTTAATTTCAGACCCCTCAAATCCAGGTTCCTCTTTTGCTCCAGGAGCCCCCATCCCTGTCTCAGACAAGTGAGCAGACAAGTAGCTGTTGGCTCCTCTGCTTGGGCAGACTAAGTGCCAGAGGCCTTGGCACTTAGAGAAGGGAGTGATAAGCTCTCAAGGAGAAAGTTATCTACCATCACCTCAGACCCAAAATGAAGGGTGACAAGATGAGTGTCACCACAGGAGGTGGCCTGTAGCTGGCTGCTTCCCATCAGGAGTGTGTGTCTCAGAGGATGCAGAGGGGTGCTCATAATTTTGAAAGCGGTGGCGCGTATGCTTTTCTTTCACGTTATTTGCTTCTGGTGTCTGCCTAAGGTCCCTGTCTGTGCCTAAACCCTGTCTTTGCCCGCTTGAGGTTCCTGCCGCGCCAGGCATTAACCCATTGTTGACAGGATCGTGAGACAGTCTAGGAAGAGTGGCTGTCTGGCAGCTACTAGAGACACAGTCTTGTCAGCACAGGCAACCCAGCGTACACTGACTGAATTCAGCCTCGCTCTCTCCCCCATGCAGCCTCCCCACTCTGCACCTTCTCATAGCCGCGCTTTGGCTTTTTTTTTTGCATCTAGAATCTGTAGCCAGGTGTGATGGCGCACGCCTTCAGCCCCAGCATTCCAGAGGCAGAGGCAAGTAGATCTCTGAGTTGAAGGCCAGCCTGGTCTACAGAGTGAGTTCTGGGACAGCCAGGGCTACACAGAGAAACCCTGTTTCAGGGGGAGGGGGAGGGGGAGGAGAAGAGATTCCTAGTTCCCAGTCTTCTAGTCAGAGGCTCTGCCATCTCCCCTCCAGTTCCCTCTTGGTGTGAGGAAACCTGGCTAATCTGCGTGGCCTTGAGAAGTAAGCATGGCCCACATCAGGGGCTCCAGAGCCTCAGAGTGCCTCAGAATTGCCAGATCGCACCCAAAACCCATCACCTGGGAACTTTTATTGACCGTGCTAGGAGATGCCAGGACATAACAGGAAGACATTCCTGCCTTCCCAACATCGGGGGTAAAAAGCAACTGTGCTTCAAACCCCGTGAGCCATTTGTTTGGTTAAAAACAAAACAAAAACAAAAACAAAAACCCACTTGGGGGGGCACGGGTTCAAGATAGGGTCTCTCTGTGTAGCCCTGGCTGTCCTGAAACTCACTCTGTAGACCAGGCTGGCCTCGAACTCTGAAATCCTCCTGGGTGCTGGGATTAAAGGCGTGCACCACCACTGCCTGGCAAAACCCACTTATTTTAACTTGCATATATGGGTGTTTTGCCAGCAAGTACCGAATGCATGCAGTGCCCTGGGAGGCCAGAAGAGGGCACTGGATTCTCCTAGAACTGGAACCGAAAGTGGTTATGACCCACCTGTGCAGAGAGGAACCTGAGCCATCTCTCCACCACCCAACTCCTTGAATTCTTAGCAGACAGATGTCAAGAGCCACTCACTTTGGCTGTTTCCGCCTTTTATACATGACCAGTGTGAACACCACCAGCACCGTCACCAGGAGGACTGCCGCCATGGCAATGGTAGCAGAGATGATGTTCCTCTGCAGGAAGCTCAGCAGCTGTCCGCACGGTAGACTCTCCCTGGAGGCACCTAAATAGGAAGACACAAGGAGAGGAAGCTGGAGGAGGCCTGAATCCATCCCTGACAGACGACTCGCAACCAGGACAACCCGGCGGACGGCCTTGCTCAGAGCAGTATACATACTAGCACCTCAGCCACTGGCTTCAAAAGTCCAGCTGGGGAAGGGACAGGCCTGGTCGCCAGTGACAAGCTGAGATTCAGAGGGTGTGGACCGACAAGCAGCAGCACATTCGTGAAGGAGAATGAACAAACCATAATGTGCAGGAAGCAAGAAGACAGGAGGTGAGGTCCGTGGGGAGGCAGAGCGTGAAGAGGGTGGAGAGGAGGCAGGAACGTCCTACTTCAAAGGCTTGGAAATTCACAGACTGACAGTGTAGTTCAATGGTGACCCAATTGTTTAACATGCAGGAGACGCCGGATTAAATCTCCGGCACAGGAAACTGGACAGCAAAGGGTCGAGTACTTGAATTTCAGCTACTCACCTGGCAGTGGCCAAAATTTGTCTCTACTACCCCTCCTTCCTGTCCCGCCAGCTTTTAGAAATTCTACTGCAGATTCAGTCTGCCTTGTGTGATTGAACGTCTTGACTGTGATCTTGATTCAACGGAGACACACACAGGAGATTAGAATGAGTGCTCGTGTGGGGGGGGGAGGTTATTCCCATGGTTGACATGTGAGACAGTGACAGAAGGCAGAGATCCATCTTGAATTTGGGTGGCACTCTCTGAAAGGCTAAAACTAGGAGAGGAGGAAGCCAGCCAAAGAAAGGAGGCATTTTCCTCTACTTCCCCGCCAGCATGTAGTCAGTGGCTGTTCTCCACCATGCTTTTCTGCCTCATCAGAGCCTCACAACAAGGGGACAGCTGACCATAGACTGGCACCTCTGAAATCCAGAGCCAAGATAAACTCTTGAATTTGTTCCTCTCACGTATTTGCTATAGTGATGAAAAACTGACCAAGATTGTGATTTGAAAGATTCCTGTCATCCTGTGTAGATGGTGCCAGAGATGGCCTTGACTTCTGACAACCCTCTGGGGACTTTGAGAGATCACGAGGCTGGCTTTGGAATGCCAGCTGACATTTGTGGACTTGCGGGGAGGCTGTCTCTGATTCCATTTGTAATCTGGTCAGAGGAAGTGGAGGGTTTGAGGGCTGGCGGTGGGGGGGAGATATGTTGAGAGAAATGAGCATTCATGTGACAAATGCTGAAGAGATTGGGCAACGCAGGCAGAGAGTTCTGCCCAAGGGCTTTCTTGGGTTAGGGGGGAAATCGGGAGCCCAAACCTCCCCCCCCCAAGGTCCATGAGGGGTATCTCTGAGGGTTATGCTGCAATAATTCAGCACTAGCAAGTTTAAAATTACATTTTCTTTATTTCGTGTGTTTGGGTATGTATGTAAGTGTGCCTACACTCGCCATGCACACGTGTAGCCAATTTGTGGGAGTCAGTTCTCTTCTTCTACCATGAGGGTCTGGAGGATTGAACTCCAGTTGCCAGGCTTGGTGGTTAATTCCCGAAAGTGAGGAAGGAATAACAGGGTAGACGGAGCGGCTGTATGGGCACGGTACCAGCCTGGGCTCAGCCTCTCCCCGCTATCAACAAGTGTGGGCTCAGTCAACCTAACAAGAAGGAAGAAGCTGGACCCATAGGAGACTAGATTAACCTAGAACAGCCTTAGGACCCAGCAGGGGCAGCGGCTCAGACGAGGATCCCACATTCTAAATGACCCTGGCTATCTAGAAAAAAACAAACAAACATGAAAATCCTTTAGAAAAAATGATCAACTTTTTCAAATGTATTTAATTCATAATGTGTAGACCCTATGACTTGTCTGTTTTCTGTTTTGTTTTTTAAGACAGTCTCACTATGTAGCCCAGGCTGGCCTCAAACTCATGATCCTCCTGCCTCAGCCTATAGGTATGTGACCCACACAAGGTGACTACACATTTCTGCAGGTGATTTAAAGGTACAGTGACTCTATTCGGCTAAAATACCATGAAATAAAGAAGACATGTCCTGGAACCTTCCATACTTGAGACTTAGACCATATCTTAAGGATGATACCTCGAGTGCTTTTTTGGAGTGTTTCACTGTCTTCAACAGTCAGTTGAGGGCTCACATCCCTGTTGAATAGAGATGGTTCTTTATTCTCAGCAATATGAGCTACAAAAGACAAAAGAGAAGTCTAGATTGAATGCCGCCCAAAGGTCCACATACTAAAGACTCAGTCAGGGGGGTCTCTTAGAAGGTACCAGAACCTATAGGGGGTGGAGTCTGTGGAAGGTTTTAAGGCTATGCCCTAGAGGATTCTGGAATCCTACCTCCTCTTCTTCTTCCTCCTCCTCCTCCTCCTCCTCTTCCTCCTCCTCTTCTTCCTCCTCCTCCTCCTCTTCCTCCTCCCCCTTCTCTTCCTTCTCTTCCTCTTCCTCCTCCTCTTCCTCTTCTTCTTCTTCTTCTTCCTCCCTTCCTCTCTCCCTTTTCTCTCCCTCTCCCTTCTCTCCTTGGACATGGAGAGTCGGATTTGATCTCTCACACACTCCTACCATGTTGCTCTACCTCCCCACAGGCCCCAGACATGGAAACATGGGTAGCCATAGGTTAGAATTTCTAAAGGTGTCAGTCAGCATCCTCTAAGCTGATCATGCCAGGTATTTTATTATAGGGATGGAAAGATAACATTAACAGTTTTACCTATGCTCATTGGCCAGTTCTGTTTTTATAATAAAGAAGCTTGTGTGTGTGTGCGCACACGTGAACATGCATGCTTGCATGTACGCAAGTGTGTGGGTGCATGTGTGTCATGTGTGTGGGTGGCATGTGCACACCTGGGTGTGTGCATGTCACAGCACATGTGTGGAAGCCAGAGGGCAGTCTTCACCTTTCCTATTGTTTGAGACGGGGGCCTCTCTGTTGCCAGCCACTGTGTGTGCCAGGCAAGCTGCCCCTGAAGCTTCCAGGGGTCCTCCTACCCTCACCTCCCATCTCACCCCTACAGCACTGGCTCACACATGCACATGCGCCCACATACAGCTTTCTGTGAGTTACGGGGATTCTAACCTGGGTCCTTAGATTGTGTGGCAAACACTTTTGCCCTATCCCTTAAGCAGCTTGTTCTACAGTCCAAGGAAAGAGGAAAGGGGGATTTGGGGGGCGTCTGGGTGTTCTAGAGCACGACAGTGTTTTGGTTTTATTTATAAGCCAGCACATTCACCCGCTCATGGCTGAGACAATGACTCCCATAAGGAAGGCTTGTTAAACACCATTGCTGGGCCCCACTTGAGAGTCCCTGACTCTATAGGTCTCAGCAGACTTGAGAGTGTGCATGGCTCACAGATAGTGCTGCTGCCTGTGGGGACACAGGGCATCTAGCCTGGGCTGGAGCCTCTCTGAACTCTGGTTTCTGTCCCCATTTGTATAAAATATAGATGCTATGACTTGCCCTATGGTTGCAGAATGTTTGTACAATCCACAAAGACCTAAAAAAAATGAGAAAATGAACCACACCAAGATATCTATTGGCATCTCCAAATGACATAACGCCCTTAGGAGAAAGAGGCAGGTTTGGAAATGAAAAACCTTTGCATCCCGGCTCTGCCTCTGGCTATCTGTGACCCGTGTGAATAAGAGGGCTGCCAAAATCCCTGGGGGCATTTGGTCCAGGGAAATGGGAGGCCAAGAGCTGTCTTTGGCAGACATGGGAAGATCCCAGAAACAGTGTTATAAGTGATCTGAGCTGTTCCATGGAACAATCTGGAAGCCATGGGCAGGAGCCCTGAAAAGATCTGCATGGTCTGTGTGAATTGGAAAGGAAAACTAACAAAAACAAATGGGCAGGGTAAGAAAGTGACTTCCACACCCCTAGACAACCTCAAGCCAAGCTGTGGCTCCAGGGACCAGGAGATAAACCTGAAACCTCAAGAGGAAATGGGGGGGGAGGGGAGCTTCCTGAATCTTTGGGCAGGTTCACAAAGGAAACAAGACTAGTTGGCATGGGATAAAGGATATTAAGTGTGTGGTAAGAGATTCCCCAACGTTCTCATCATTCTTTCTTTCTTTCTTTTTTAAGATGTATTTATTATATGTGAGTACACTGTAGCTGTCTGCAGACACACCAGAAGAGGGCAACAGATCTCATTACAGATGGTTGTGAACCACCATGTGGTTACTGGGAATTGAACTCAGGACCTTTGGAAGAGCAGTCAGTGCTCTTAACTGCTGAGTCATCTCTCAAGCCCAGTTCTTGTCATCCTTAGAAAAGAAAGGGGGCTGGTGAGGTGGCTCACTGGGTAAGAGCATCCGACTGCTCTTCTGAAGGTCTGGAGTTCAAATCCCAGCAACCACATGGTGGCTCACAACCATCCGTAACAAGATCTGACGCCCTCTTCTGGAGTGTCTGAGGACAGCTACAGTATACTTATAATAAATAAATAAATCAAAAAAAAAAAAAAAAAAAAAAAAAAAAAAAAAAAAAAAAAGAAAGAAAGAAAAGAAAAGAAAAGAAAGGGATCCATTCATTTTCCAAGTTGGCTTAGGAAGGTTTAACTTAATATGCCTGGCAATAAGTTGACTTTGAATGTGGCAACTCATTACAGGGATCAGCAGCCAGAGACCGAGTGTGGCTGATATGGTGTCAGTCCTGAGGGCTGCTGCATCGCCTAGTCTTTCAGAAGCTTGTATAAAGAGTGCTTCTGTATGGGGAGATAGGCTAAGCCAGGGAATTTGCTTGGCACATAAGTACGAGGAGCTGAGCCTGCCCCTCAGGGCCCATGAAAGAAATGGCAGGCATGGCGGTGAACATCTGAAAGCCTGCTGTTCTGGAGAGACAGAGACGGGGCATCCCTGGGGCTTGCCAATCAACCAGGCCTACTTGCTGAGTTACAGGCTATCGAAAACCCACCTCAAAAATCAAGGGGAGGCCAACGGGATGGTTCGGTGGATAAAGGTGCCTGCCGCCAAGCCTGAAGACCTAAGTTCAAGCTCAGCATCCACATAATACAAAGAAAGAACATGCTCCTGAGACCTCCCATGTACACTGGGTGCTCTCTCTGTCTCCGTCTCTCTCTGTCTCTGTCTCTGTCTCTGTCTCTCTGTCTCTGTCTCTCTCTCTCTCTCTCTGTCTCTCTCTTCTCTCTCTCTCTCTCTCTCTCTCTCTCTCTCTCTCACACACACACACACACACACATAACATAATTTAATTTTTTTTAAACCGGAAAGATGGCTCAACAGTTAAAAGCATTTGATATTCTTACAGAGGACCTGAGTTTGGTTCCCAGCACCTACCTGGCAGCTCACAACCATTTGAATCTCTACTTCCAGGTTATCTGGCACCCTCTTCTGGCCTCCTCAAGTCCCAGGCACTCCCACAGTGCACAGACATGCACAGACAAAACAGCTATACTCACAACATAAACATATTGCTGCTGTATGTGCTCAGAATCAAACTCAGGTTCTCTGCAAGAGCGATAAGCACTTTTAATTGCTGCACCACCTCTCCAGATCTCCACATTATTTTTTGAGACAGGGTTTCTCACAGGAATCCATAAATTGACTCTAGGGACTAGCCAATAGACCTCAAGGGTCCTCATCTCTGCCGTCCTAGCACTGGAGTGGAGGTGCGTGCCACGGTACCCGGCTTCTCACATGGGTCCTGGGGATCCCACCTCAGATCCTTCTATTGGGCAGCAAGCGTTTTTACCAGTGCCACTATCTCACCAGCACAAACAATCAGTTTACATTGTGAAAATAAGTTTGGTGTTAATCAACTTATAGTGCAATTGCTTCCTTTATAAAAACAAATAACACGGAATTGGCTTCAAACCTAATGTAGTAGCCCACTACATACCTTGAGTTCTACAAAGAAAGGGGGAGGAAAAGAAGGCTAGTGTGTACTTAAGATTGTGGCCATGTGCTGAAACAAGGCTCTATAAGGGAGGAAAATATCAATATGCTTATTAAAGTGACACTAAAGTGAGGTCTTCTTTGCTACTGGGCAAACATTCTAGAAAAACCTATCAAGAAGGCAGGTTAGGAACTTCCTTAAGGTTTAAGATGAGATATCAAATTTGTACTGGGGAGCTGAGCCCAACAGGGTACCTGGCCCCTGCTAGTGAAACAATAGGGGGCAAGAAACAAGTGCCCATATTTAAAAACTATCTCATACTCTGAATGCTTTAGAAGGGGAAACACTGTCTTTGTTGCTGTTCAATGACAAATATTCTGAGTACATCATCAATCCATTCAGCCCAAGGCAGGTTGACCGGAGACAGCTCCCCACCGAGGGACACTGGGGTAAGTGTCTAAAGATAACACCTGGAGAAGGTTGCTCTGGCTGACAAAACAAAACACAAACACAAACTAGACTTAACTGGTAGCCCTGTCATTCTCTATTTGTGGGCCAGCCCTGCCCCCTGCTGGACGCTAGACTTGCATCTGGTTATTTAACCATCCCCTAGATAGGAAACTCACAGGGAGTAACAATGTGGCCACACAGAGTAACAATGTTGCCACATCAGTTACAACGCTGCCACCCCAGTCTGCTGTGGAGATAAAATGAGTAAATACGGAAGAAAACTCCAAGAGCGGACAGCTGGTGAGTGCTCACTCTGTTGGCACAATAGCGATTATTATTGTGCAGGTCGCCCCCAGGTCCATTTATTAAATAACATTCAGATCAGCAGTTCATATGCCCTAATGCCTCCATGAGGCAGAGTCTAGCCTGTATTAAACAGTGCTATGATCTGCCTTACTGTCATTTAGAAGCATGGAATGTATAAATGACGACTATGAGGAGATGACATACATGCAGATACTCAACATACCCATAAAAATACATAAATCTCAAAAAACAAACCTACCACAGCAAATAGTAATTGAAGAATTCATCCTCAATATGTAGAAATATGTATATACCTCTGTATGTGTTTGAGTAGAGAGGGAGATAGATGAGAGATAGAGATAGATAGATAGATAGATGGATGGATAGATAATCTCTCTTATATTAGTCCCATAACTTCTATCTTACTCAGGAAACATTACAAGCATTTCCTGCTGAGTTAGGTACTAGACAGAGTGTAATTGTATTTCCACTGCTCATAAAGATTATCTTGGAGATAGTAACAATGTAATTAACGAGTGTGGGTGAGAGACTCTGTAATTTGTAAAGTAAAACTATATCTGCAGATGTCATATCACACACACACACACATACTCATATTAATATACAAGAATTGAGTAAGGTCCGCTCTTAGTTTGCTTCTCCAGTGCTGTGATAAACATCATGGTTGAGAGCAACTTGGAGAACAAAAGGGTTCACACGGCTCACAGCTTACAGTCCATCATCACAGGAAACCGAGGCAGGAACCTGGAGGCAGGACTGAGGTAGAGACCACAGAGGCATGCTGGCATGCTGCTTTCTCACTCGCCTTTCTACACAACCCAGGACCACAGCCCTCTACAGACCCTCCTGCATTGGTTAGAAAAAAAAGAAAATGTCCCCCCCCCCAGACATGCCCATGAGCCAATCTCATGGAGGCAATCCCTCAGTTGAAGTTCCCTCTTCCCAGGTCACACTCAAGTTTGTGTCAGGATGACAAAACCAACCAGCACAGATGTTCTAAGAACAGGAAATGACCATGCATAAACCAGTTTTCTTCCTAACAAAATTTTAACTTAGTAGCATATAGAATAATAGGGAAATCTTCACTTACAATAACAATACATAAAAGTATAATTTAGCAAATAAACATGCTTATACACACATAATGGTATATATACACACATTATATATATACATACACATAGACAGATATATATACATACATACAGATATACATACACACATATATAGATAGATGATAGATAGATAGATAGATAGACAGACAGACAAACAGATAGACATATACACTCCTATAGCTAGATAAAAATAGGGAACACACTGAAGAAGGCAAAGACATGCTTGAAAATTTGTCCATGATATCTCCATTTCTAGCCTGGGGTGATTCAACACCGGTTTTTCCAAAATGATGGAGAAAAATACAAACAAGCTTTTAATAAAATTAGACAGGATGGTGGTAAAGTTCATATGGAAAAACTATTATACAAAATAGCCAGAAAACCACTGGGGAGGGGGTGGGAAACCCAGAAGCTATAAAGGGTCCTACAAGATGTTTAAGCAAAATATTTTAGCCCCCTATTAAAACTGTGTGATGATGTTGCACAAGGAGATGAATAGGAAGCTTAGATAGAACCCCAGAGTGTGTGTGTCGGGGGGGGTTACTCCATGATAAAGGAGACATATCAGACCACTGTCATTAGGACAGACTTTCTAAAAAAATGACACTGAGACAACTGGTAGTCATGTCATGGAAAAAAATGGGCTGATTGTATCTAAAAACTGTTTAGTGAAAAGCTTCATGTTTCAGATTTGTTATCTTTTCTTGGACCTGGCATTGCAGACACAGGTAACAAGGGAAAAGTAGTCATTTTGGCCCTCGCCCACTCCTTAAGCCATTGTCTCTAGGCCTCGCTCAAGGTATGTCTAGTTATCTACCGATGGGCTGCCCAATTATATTTAACATATCATTGACATGGTATTTATAGGAAACAAAGTCAGGGATATTAGAAATACTCATTTTAGGGGCTGGAGAAATGGCTTAGTGGTTAAAAGCACCGATTGTTCTTCCAAAGGTCCTGAGTTCAAATCCCAGCAACCACATGGTGGCTCACAACCATCCATGACAAGATCTTACACCCTCTTCTGGAGTGTCCGAAGACAGCTACAATGTACTTACATATAATAAATAAATATTTTTTAAAAAAGAAAGAAATACTCATTTTAGCTAGGCAGCAGCGGTGCACACCTTTTATCCCAGCACTTGGGAGACAGAGACAGGGGAATCACTGAGTTTGAGGACAGCCAGAGTGAATTCCAGGACAGCCAGGGCAAGAAACAGAAGGGAAGAGAAAGATTTTAAAAGGTATTTGTTGGGATGGAGGGGAAGGGGAGAAGACCCCCATAAACCCCTATATTTGAATGCTTGGTCATCAGGGCACGGTACTATTTGAGAAAAATTAGAGGCATGGCCTTGTTGGAGGAAGTGTGCCACAGGGAGAATGGGCTTTGAGGTGTCAAAAGCCCAAACCAGGCCCAGTGTCTCTCTGCTGTTCCTGCTGTCTGCAGATCCAGATAGAGAATTCCCAGCTCCTTCTCCAGCACCATGCCTGCCTGTGTGCCTCCAGGCTCCTGTCATGATAGTGGTGGACTAAACCTCTGAAGTATAAGCCAGCCTCAATTAAATATTTCCTTTTATAAGACTTGCCATGGTCGTGGTGTCTCCTCACAGCAATAGAACACTAAGACAGGGCTTTTTGCTTGTTATTACTGTTGGTTGGTTTGAGGATTTTTAATAGTTAATTTGTGTATGTGGGGTGTGTGTGCGTGTGTGTGTGTGTGTGTGTGTGTGTGTATTATGCCATTTATGTGTTGCCATTGGAGACCAGAAGATGGTGTCAGATGCCCAGGAACTAAAAGTTATTGTGGTTGAGAGCTGCATGGTGTGGGATCTGGGAACTGAACTCAGGACTTCTGGAGAGTAGCCAGTGAGCTTACCCACAGACCATCTCTCCAGCTCTTTCTTTTGTTTTTTGAGACAAGATCTTATGTGGCCTAGGCTGACCTCAAACTCACCATGTAGTCAAGGAAGGATGCAATGCCATATTTTCTCTCTCAAATTACTCAGGTCCATGAAATTATAAAGTGTGTATAGTGGATGTTATTAATGCTACTCAGGGTCTGGGCCACCAGGAACAGTGAACTCTACTCCCAAATAAGTTACTTTCTGCCAAATGTCATCCAGAATGGCAGAACATGCCTAACCCTGCAAATCACAGACTCCATAGCTGATAGAAATTACAGCAAGGGGTTTAGACACTTTCTTCAGTTCTCACTTTGGCAGTAACCCATCAGTAGTTGTTTTTCCAGAATGTTCAGATCACAGCATAGAACACCCAATACAACACAGCCTATAAGAACACACAAACGGGGCTGGAGAGATGGCTCAGTAGTTAAGAGCACTGACTGCTCTTCCAAAGGTCCTGAGTTCAAATCCCAGCAACCACATGGTGGCTCACAACCATCTGTAATGATATTTGGCTC
>NC_034594.1:17364974-17366106 GCF_900095145.1 Mus pahari | reverse complement strand
AAAAAAAAAAAAGAAATGCCTAAAATATTAACCAAATTCTTTGCATGAATAAATTAAAAAAAAAAAAAAAGAACACATGAATGGTGAATCCAGAGGCAAAATACTTGCTTTCATTCAAGTCTTCCCACACAAGTGGCTCAGCAGTTGTTCTTGCATCATCTTTTGATAAATATTCTGAATCTTTAGAAAACACCTGCCACAGAATCTCATCTGAAGAGGAACAAGCAAAAGCATGTTAACATACGGCAACATATGTGGGCATATTTTACACTGCACATATTCAGCACATCCATGGATGCATAAAGGGATGACTGAACTCAGCGGATGCAGGATGCTCTGCTCTAACATGCCATCGTAACTACAGAATCGTGATTGCACCAGATATCCAGGGCTGAGGACATCACCCACCAAGCACACTGACTAGAAACTCTGTCCCCTGCCTGATATGTTCCTTCTTGTTCCTGTCACTGGCACTCTCCCCTCCCCCATAACACTCTGGGATTGACACATAAAGACAGGCTGAGGCTATGAGTCAGAAATGAGGCAAAACATGTTAAACGGTCACTAGAAGTTTTATTTATAAAACTCTTACTAGTAGGACTGGAGAGATGGCTCAGTGGTTAAAAGACCTGGCTGTTCTTCCAGAGGACCTGGGTTAGATTCCCAGCACCCACATGGTGGCTCACAATCTGTTGTAACTCCAGTTCCAAAAGACATGATGCCCTCTTCTGGACTCCTTGGGCACTGCACCCATATAATACACAGACATACATACACGCAAACACTCATACACATGAAATAAAAATAAATCTTTTTAAAAACTGTTACTAACATTTTGGGATTAACACCTGGGGGAATCTGTTTTTCCCTGGAATGTGGCCATTTAACTCCTTCCCTAGGCTTATCTTTGCTAAGCCACAGAAAACAATCATCAAAAATCCTATTCACTTCCCAAAGGCTCTGAGACCATTCCCAAGGGTGTGTGTGTGTGTGTGTGTGTGTGTGTGTGTGTGTGTGGTGTGTGGTATGCGGTGTGCGTGGGGTGGGGTGGGGGGTGTGTGTGGTGTGCATGGTGTGGGGTGTGTGTGTGGTGTGTGGTGTGTGTGGGGTGGTGTGTGTGTGTGTGGTGTGG